>NC_135721.1:99224993-99317352 GCF_964656455.1 Halichoerus grypus
CACTAGCCTGTGGTGGTCACTGTGTTGCTGCCCTCTGAACTATTCTACCTCCCACGAGGAGTCTAAGCCAACCATGGGCCGCTGTCCACTCACCCTCTTGACAGAGTTGGATTCAGACTGAGCAGGTCTAAGTCAGTTTAGGACAAAAAGACATGAGGAATAGTTTACTTGATGTAACTGGGAAAGTGAAGCCAGTCATTTTTCATAGTGGACAGAAACAAGACTGCGGGCAGCCCTCTAGTGAGTGAGAGAAACCAGCCTTGTGTTGAAGATGATGCTGTAGGCAGCAGAGCAGTAAATTGCGCCTCTTGAGAGAATTTTGAGAAACTAAATTAATCAACCCTGAAGTCTGTCCTAACTTTGGTTTTCCTAATCTGTACAATAATAACATGCCTTCCATTTAAGCCAATTTGAGTAGGAAATGTTATTTTCTGATGGATGCTCAATGTAATTTATTCTCTAACATTAAGTGCCTTCACTCTTGATCAAATTGAGGAGAGAACTAATGAAGGACAATTATTCACAGAATTTACCTTTCATGCTTTATCGTTTATTACATCTGCATGGAAATTAAATGCTCACACTCTTCCTGTAAACTCTAGAATTTTTTCATCATTTTATTATGAAAATTTTCAAACACACAAAAGTAGTTGTAAGAATTTCATAATGAACCCACCTAGAGTCTACAATTAACATTTTACTATACTTGCTTTATCAATTTCTATATATCCTCTTTTTACTCATCAATTGGTTATATCTTTTTGTTCCATATTTTTAAGAAATCCTTCCATCTTCTCATCATCATAAAGAATCGATTCACATTCTACTGACTTATTTAAATATTCTTTTGCAATGTAACTTTCCCTGTATTCATCTCTTTTCTTTGGCTAGATGATAAGAGTCTAAAGGGAAGGTGTTATACATCTTTGCATTGCTTCCATGTGGATGCCTCCTGTCGATAAATATGTAAAATTCAAATGAACTTCCAGTCACTAGAATTTGGGTGATTCATTGAATTTTCATGGCATAACAAAGATACAAATGGTACTTCAATAAACTATAAACTACAAGTTCTGGACATGTCATTTGTTACAATTTTTCTGGTAATATTTTCTGCATCAAACTCTAAAAGCACACCATTTTTTTTTTTGCTATGAAAATGAACTGGGCTGAAAACAAATTTATATAACAAATATCTCTTTAACAAGGGATCTAAACATTAGCTCTTGGGTTTTCCCAAGCTTCTTTCTTTTTTGTAGTCAACTTTTATGAATCAAATTACTCTTTAAAGTATTCTTTCTCTTGAAAATATCTTTATGTGAAGAACTGGTGCAAAGACCCTTACTTCAGTTCAGCTGAAAGAACTAAACAAAGCCAGAGCTGGACTTAAGAGTATAAGAAAATTAAACGTAAGATGGAATGTTGCTATTGATTAAATCCAAGGAGAGCTATTTCTTTTCTTCCACCACCCTGAAGTGACTTTTCTAAAGCACTTCCTTCAAGTTAAGTCAAGCTACTGAGAAGAAATGGTGTGTGTGTGTGTGTGTGTGTGTATGTATATATGTGTGTGTGTTGGGAGGATTTAAAATCTGAAATAATTGTGCACTCCTCTGCATTTACAGCAACTTAAGGCAGTTTCTTACTTTAAAAGATTACCTTAACTTATAATCATCAGGTCATAAAGGTTTAGGAGTGTGTGTTTCTAAGTAGTGGGAATGGCTGAGGTATAGCATCTTTTTAAATTTATATTTTATTTTAACTAATAACTTCAGTAGCAGTTGGAGTTATATTTATAGTCTTGTAAGAGTCTTTAAATATAGATAGCTTTAAGTTTATCTTTATTTTCACCACTCCTTCATGAGATTTATTGTTTGATTTATTCTTTTACAGATATGAGAGGGGGAGTATTCAAATTTAACACACATATGATTTGATTTTGAATAAAACATCCAGGTAACATGATACATATAATTGTTAGACTGCAGACTATGTAGTACGATGACCAACCTCAAACTAGGAAGCTTGCTAAAAGCTGCCAGACTGAGGAATCAACAGATGGAAAGAAAAAAGGAAAAAAAAAAAAAAAAGAAAGAAATAATAGGACAATAATCTAAGCCATATTCTGCCTTAAAGTAAACATTTCTTCATAAGCCCACACCTGGGAAAAAGGCCAAGATGCTAAACTAGACTTAGAAAAACAATTTTCTACCCATAAGAATTTTTAGGAAATGTTTTATTCATTGGGATCACCCATAGGTGAATGATTCCTATCCTTACGATCATCAATGATAGACCTCCACCATGTAGATCATATAGTAGAAAATGAATTATCCCATCTGTCTTTAAATGTATTAACCATATAGTGATGACTCTAATACAAATTGTTTTTATTTTTATTTTATTTTTTTTTTTTTAGGTCAAGGTGAGTTTATTGTCCAAATAGCATAACCTAATTGCATCCAAAACCATTTGCAAATCCATCTTTAAGCTGGTCAGAATCACAGGCCATTATTTTTTAAAATCACTTAACACTGAACAGACAGGACCTCTTAAAAGGCAGCTGACTATACCACGTCACCATCATAATCAATAAAACATTTTTCCCATACTTTCAAAAAACCTTTTGTTTATACTGATCATGCTACTTTAGCACTTGCTAGCATCCCGACCAAATAAACACCCACACCTCTTATAGAGTACATTGTGAGAGAATAACATTGACTCGATATGGCATCACACTCATTTTAAAGCAAAAAAAAATTATAATAATAATAAAAGAAGTCCAAGACGAGAAACTGTAACTGAGAGAGAAAGAGATCTGAGGTACATGGTACAAGGGTAATGAACATAATGGAAAAAATCCAATGGCCCAGTGATTTACTGGGGACTTAAGAGCTGGCCAACAGTAAAAAACCAATCAAAAAAAAAAAAAAAAAAAAAGAAAACTTTTTTTTTTTTTTTTTAAGGACAGGCACCTGTCAAAATACACTGGATACTGCAATGGCTACAGTCAGTAAGGCACTTTTTTTCCCCAAAGTAGGCTGCAGGCAAAGGAATAAACATTGCAGCGACAAGCGTGCATGCGTACATTTGCTGATGGCTTCTTGAAACCTGAGCCAAGAATCGGGTCTGATAGTCCAGCCAAGTCTAAAAGCAGAGAGACACAAATGTAGGAGAATAGCTCTGGCTGAAAGGACTGTTCTGGGTTGTTTAGAATCCAGAATCATGAAAAGCCACGTGGTATGAGAAAGTCATAAACATCCTCCTGAATCTTCCTGCTCTATTTTGTACAAATGGGCGACAGCATGAGTGGCTCTTTGAAACTGCTCGGAGCCCACACCGCTGGACGCCTGTGCTCATTCTATTGCTACGGTTTGTTGGCTTACGGGGACTTTACTGTCTCAGCACTAATTTCCCTTTTAAAGCTATTTTCAGAGTTGGACTGTCTCAAAGATAAACAAAGAGGAATCCTTTTGGCTTAGAAGCCAACTGGCTTACTCAGACTTCCTCCCCGTTCCTACCTCCCATTCCCACACTACCAATATTATCTTCTTGAACTAGAAAATAATTATTTACATGATATAAGGTGCAAGTCTCTTTATTCTCCCACCCCTGCCCCTGTGGCCCATGGAGAGAAACTTGCCCTGCCCTCTTGTGAGCAAGTCATCCAGTCCTGCCTCATGCTCTTCACCTCCGTCCTAGAGCACCCCCAGGGCAGTGTGGAAAGGCCCGGAGGGTGCCAGACCACAGGAAAGCTACAACCCCCTCTGAAGAGAAGCCCATCCTGCTGGCAAAGGGCTGCTTCTGGCCCCGGGCTGCCTGGGAAAAGCAGCAGACCAAGAGCCTCCTATACAGAGCACGTAGACCAAAGGGGATCTGGCTGTTGAGACATGGTGAGCTCTTCAGTGGGGTTCTGGGGCAGTTCCAGAATAAAGCCTCCTCTGAGACAAGCCCCTTTCTCTGAGGAGCCCTCCTGTCAACACGGGAAGACATTCTAAGGAGGGACCTGTCCCCTGCTCCCACCTGCAGGCTTCTTGGCTGGTAGGAACCTGCATGGAATTGAATTATGCTTAGCATATATTTTTGGCATACTAGGACTTTCCCCCCTGGGATTTGGCCAAAATAGGGGAAGGAATAAAATTTGGCAGGCTTAGGGGAAAAATTTAGCCCTCACTAATGGAGAAAAAGTTAACAACAATGACCCAAAAACCAAAAACCAAAACACAGAGAGGAGGAAGAACAGAGAGAAAGACAACAAAGTAGAAAAAGACCAGAATAGGTCTGGACCCCCATTTGTGGGAGGTGAAAAGGAGAAAAAAATCCGTGAGGGAGGGCTGAACTCCTTCTCACACGAAAACTCCTACCAAGGAAACCAAGATCTAAGGGGAGGGCATCAGCTACTTCAACAAATCCAAGCTTCCTTCTTTTGTTTAAGGAGGGAGTAGGCAGAAAAGCCAAACAACCTAGTACCTTCCCATCAGCAACACCACACCTCCCATCACACCAGGCCCCGAGGACAAGAAGGAGAAAAAGAGCAGAAGGCCCCGGGGGCACCCAGGGCTCCAGGAAAACTAGGAAGTTACAGACTGCAGGGAGAGCCTGTAGGCCTGTTCCCTTCCTTATTCGTCCGGTTCTGTTTGAGCTTAGGGACAGTCACCATTAAGTGACTTTGTACCTCGCTTTCGTTAGGCTCCAAGACTCCCAAGGACTTAGGGACCACACCTCCTTCCATTCCATAACACAAATTGTTTTTTAAAGATCACTAAATGGTACACCCAAAAACTATATTACACTGCATGTTAAGTAACTGGAATTTTTAAAAAATATTTTTCAAGTTTCTTTTTTAGATTATTTATTTATTTATTTGAGAGGAGAGAGCAAGAGAGAGTGGAACATGAGCCAGTGGGTGGGGCAAAGGGAGAGGGAGAAACAGGCTCTCTGCTGAGCAGGGGGCCCGACATGGGGCTCGATCCCAGGACCCCAGGATTATGACCCAAGCTGAAGGCAGACACTTAACCAACTAAGCCACCCAGGTGCCCCAACTAACTGGAATTTTAAAAAATCAAATAAAAACTTAAAAAAAAGAAACTAAAAAAAAAGATTAAAATTTAAATAAAATCAGAGTAATCCTAGGCTTTATGAAAAATACAGATTTTCTTCCAATGAACTATCTCAAGACTCACATCTATGATTATTTATTAATAATTATAGAGAAGTTAATCTCTTTAAGAAAACATACAATTATTCCTCAAAAGACTCATTGCATTCCATTTTATATGTAAATTTGCATCTTAAGATATTATTTATTTTTTTAAATATACAGCATTTCAAAGAGAAAAAAAGATTTACTTTCCTGTTTTAAAATCATGCTTTTGAGTCATCTTATATTATCTTCTTCTTAGTTACAAAATACATTCTCTCCCTCAAAAAATGTTTTAAAAACAGAAGAAAAAGCAACTTCTAGGTAACAAGTAAGTGTAAAGAGAATCATGATAACAGAAGAAATGAAACCAGAAGTAACAAAAACCTGTTACAACAAAGTAGCCAACCACAAGGCATGTTTTACTGCACCTAAATGTTATGTTATGAATTTTAGAATTTAAAACTTGAAGCACTGAATTTATTTTGAATAACAAACCCTAAAATCTTATTTTTCTTTCTAAGGTGTTGATTTTCATTTATAGCACTGTCTTACTATTTTTCTATGAGACAGTATTTTTTTAATTTTATTATGTTATGTTAATCACCATACATCACATCATTAGTTTTTGATGTAGTGTTCCATGATTCATTGTTTGCATATAACACCCAGTGCTCCATTCAATACCTGCCCTCTTTAATACCCATCACCAGGCCAACCCATCCCCCCACCCCCTCCCCTCTAGAACCCTCAGTTTGTTTCTCAGAGTCCATAATCTCTCATGGTTCATCTCCCCCTCTGATATCCCCCCTTCATTTGTCCCTTCCTACTATCTTCTTTTTTTCTTAACATATAATGTATTATTTGTTTCAGAGGTACAGGTCCGTGATTCAACAGTCTTACACAATTCACAGCGCTCACCATAGCACATACCCTCCCCGATGTCTATCACCCAGCCACCCCAGCCCTCCCACCCCCCACCACTCCAGCAACCCTCAGTTTGTTTCCTGAGATTAAGAATTCCTCATATCAGTGAGATTATATGATACATGTCTTTCTCTGATTGACTTATTTCGCTCAGCATAATACCGTCCAGTTCCATCCACGTCATTGCAAATGGCAAGATTTCATTCCTTTTGATGGCTGCATAATATTCCATTGTATATATATATATATATATATATATATATATATATATATATATCTCACTTCTTCTTTATCCATTCATCCATTGATGGACATCTTGGCTCTTTCCATAGTTTGGCTATTGTGGACATTGCCACTATAAACATTGGGGTGCACGTACCCCTTCGGATCACTACATTTGTATCTTTGGGGTAAATACCCAGTAGGGCAATTGCTGGGTCGTAGGGTAGCTCTATTTTCAACTTTTTGAGGAACCTCCATACTGTTTTCCAGAGTGGCTGCACCAGCTTGCATTCCCACCAAAAGTGTAGGAGGGTTCCCCTTTCTCCGCATCCCCGCCAACATCTGTCGTTTCCTGACTTGTTAATTTTAGCCATTCTGACTAGTGTGAGGTGGCATTATGAAACAGTATTTTTATCTTAATGTCTAAAAGCATAGATTTGTTTAAAATAAATACAATGTAATTTAAATTTGCAAAAATCAACACTACCAGCAATAATTGGGAAAAGTACTGAATATAAAGTACTTAGACAAATATTTTCCATAAATTTTCAAGTAGCACTCCAAGATGTTTTTCTCTCTTCTCCAGACATTTACTGAGCCCCTACTGTATTTCAGGCTCTATAGTAGGGAAGGAAGGCCATGAATATGACATAGTTCCTAACCTTCAGGAAATCACAGATGAGGGCAAATGCATTCAGATAAATTACATATCTCAAGATCCTTCAAAGGACTACCTTTTGGCTTAAAATGACATCTGTTTTTTTGGAAACTCTTGGCTGATTTAGTGAAATCAGATGTCTTGAATTCCAACTCACTTAAAAACATACAAATGGTCTAAATGGTTTTTATCTTTTTTATCTTTTGGTTGAGTTAAAAGCATGTCAGTTGTGGTAATCCATCACCACATATGAAACTCCCACAATTGTATTTAAATTCCATTGTCTATTGGGTGCTCACATTTTTTTTATCATCTTTAGGAGTTATAAGTTGTTTTAAAATGGGGCCAAAGCCCAAAAAGCAATTTTTCCAAACAGTATTCTTGGCTATGATAGTTTTGATAAGTTTTATTACTTAACATCAAGTTGGTTGCTTGCTTGTCATTACTTTTTGCTATTCATAAACTTAATAAAAGGATGTTTCTCTTGAAAGGAGAAAGAAAGAAAAAGAAAGAAAGAAAGAAAGAAAGAAAGAAAGAAAGAAAGAAAGAAAGAAAGAAAGAGAGAGAATTCATGCTTACCCAAGTGAAAAGTGGGAAGTTCTCCCCATCCCTTCATTTACATAGCATTTCTACACTTGTTCTGCACACATCAATGGTTCAAAGTCATTACCCACAGTTACTTTTGAGAGTGTATGCAATGGTAATACAAAACTTGATAAAGCACAGTCATCTAAAAAAACTTTTTTTTTTTTTAATTTTATTTATTCATTTGAGACTCAGAGCTACAGAGAGAGAGAGAGAGAGCATGAGCAGGGGGAGAGGCAGAGGGAGAGGGAGATGCAGGCTCCCCACTGAGCCAGGAGCCCGATGTGGAACTCGATCCCAGGACCCTAGGATCATGACCTGAACTGAAGGCAGACGCTTAACGACTGAGCCACACAGGCACCCCTAAAATAACTTTTAATAATGAATTTCAAAAAACAATTTTAAAAATACTTTTTCATCTAATGATCAGTAATTAGGCAACTATGAGAAGAGAAGCATTTTTCCTAGTATTACTGATGTTGGTCTTTTTCACATAATTTGATGTGACCAATGGAATGTGGGTGACTGATGGAAGTGACATTGTGCCAGTTTCAAGCCGAGGTCTTAAGAGGCATCTCTTGTTTTCATGTGCCCCTCCGAGAGCTTCTAACTTCTGAAATGAGAACACCCTGCCTTGGGTAGCCACTGACCCCAGGCTGGGCCCCAGAATGTGGAGCAGACCAAACTCAACTCTCAAACCTGAAGCAGAACCACCTCAGCTGGTTAACAAATGTGTGAGTGAGATATAATGTTCATTGTTTTATACCATTAAAATTTTCATAGTGGTCTGTTATGCAGCAACAGCTGACTAATACATAAGTATTACTTAAAACTTTCTTCTACCCCTGAATATATATCTTATTTTATAACTATTAAATAAAATCCATTTAAAAGATCATTTTTAGCAACTACGAATAAATTGTGAGGCATATAGCCATATGTTATATGCTTAAATGAGAGAAAACAAAATTGTACATTAATTTTTTTTAAATAATGTTACAAAAGAAAATCACCCTAATGTAATTAAAGGAAGACAAAAGTAATGATACTTCTTGATTGAGAACATAATGCAATCACACCACTAGCTGGCTTCCAGAGGAATGAATGCATGTGTTATTTTTCCATTATGAAATCTGAAGAGGTAGTCCAGCTATGCTGAGGCAATAGGAATTGAATGCTTCTGCCTAATCCCAAATTAACAAGATGATGTCAAGGCTTGTCCTCATGCAAAGAAATGGTGAGGAAAATAGATCCATCTTTTTTTAAAATTTATTTACATTTACAATCTACTTTGAACTACCATATAAAGTAGCATAAAGGGCTATTCATATAGTATGCATAGTTAATTTTATGCAATGTAAGACTGGATATGCTACTTGGCTGTTAGAGTCTGTCCTCACACTTGTTCTGGCATGCCAGCATCATTCAAGCTTGATTCAGAGTTTTTATGCCACAACAACTCTCTTGAATAATCATAAAATTTAGCAATAAGTGCATGCAACACTAAGGCCAAGGGTGCTGTTTTACAAAGTGTAGTGGAATCTTTAAGTCCTTGGATCTTGTGGAAACAGCAGCCCTGATAAGCAAAGAACTCATCTGCACATCTTTAAATGGTTGGTTGCATTTGTCTGAACTGGTGAGGGAAGTGGGGGTGGTGTGTGTGGAATGACTTATTCAAAACCAGAAAACATTAAAATGCTTAGAAAATGGCAGTTGTCATTGCACATGAAAACTGGGAAGTTACCTAGCTGAGTAATCAGCACAGTCAACAAAAGAATAAAACTCATGAGCAGTTACTAGGAGACTGAGTTATAAGAATTTCAATGTGAAAGGATTGAAAAGCAAAGATATTAGACTAGCATCTAACTGGTAGGGCTTATATACCTCATCAAAAGTCCTAGTCAAGAGACTCAGTGATTATAAATTATACAAAATAATCTGCATCTGAGCAGGCCCCACCCATCTAAGGTTCCTATGGACATGGTAGCTCTGGGGTGGTCCCCTAGCTCCCAGTTTTGCCTCCCAAATCACCTCCAAACATTTATCAGTGCCCATCCTTCAGGAGAGGGTTGGAGAAGTAGGTTATTATCTCACCTGCTACTTTGAAGAAGGTGCCAGGGTGACAAATCTGATGGGTCCCCTCCTGTGTGTTCTCCTTTAGGGTGCTGATAGGCACACACATCCTCCAAAAAGGAGGCAGTGGTTTGCAGTGTCTCAAACACTGGCCTAGAAGACTAACCACCCCTGCAAATGTAGACTGGGAGCTTTAGTTTCTATGAGCCTCAGTTTCCTCACCTATAAGGAAAATGAAATTTGGACAAAAAGACTATAGGGGCCAAGGGCACTTTGGCATGAAGATTATTTTGAGTTAAAAAGTAATCAAACCCCAGCAGATCCAGGAAAATCTCTTTATCTCCTGCACAACTGCCAAAAAGAAGGACACCTGAGTGGTTCAGTGGGTTAAGTATCCAACTCTTGATTTCAGCTCAGGTCATGATCTGACGGTCATGGAATTGAGCCCTGCATTGGGCTCCAAGATGGGTAGGGAGTCCACTTGAGATTTTCTCTCTCTTCTCCCTCCGCCCTTCCCCCCGCTCATGTGCTCTTGCTCCCTCCCTCTCTCTCTCTCAAATGGATAAATAAATCTCTTGAAAAAACTGCCTATAAGCATTTCCATACAGGACCTGTGGCAGGAAGAGAGCTAACACCATAGATAACTACCTGATGTTATGACTAGGTATGGTAGACAGAGAAGAACTTAGCAAGGCTTGTTTGATCTAGTCCTCTATGTTCCATCATTTCTGAGTGGCCCACCAAACATTTGTTTACAAACATTTATTCTTTTTCATCTTCCGAATTGCATCCTTTCCCTTTAAAGTTCTAAACCCCTATCCCCTTCTTAATATAGGATTACATACATACTTCATTTTGCTTGTCTTTGCAATTTCCATGTCTGTGTGGATTTCTCATATGTATGAAATTATATTTGATTTTCTCCTATTAATCTGTCTCACATCAATTTGATTCTTAATCCAGCTAGGACCTTGAAGGGGACAGGACAGTCTTGCTCTCCAACAAGAACATTGAAGGACAACTAACACTATTTCCAGTGGTAAAATTTTGGAAATGGAATCCTGGTTCTGGATCATGGATTATGGAGCAGCTCCAACCTGTTAAAGTTAGATTTGATTTCTCCTACTCTGCACACAGTATAGTCCTTTTTTTTTTTTCCTTTACAGAATAAATGAATATTATCACTAATGGAGAAAAAAGAGTTAGCTTCAGAAAGAAAATGTCAAATTGTCATCCTGTTCAGGGAACATTTTATATAAGAGCAACACTGAAAGACATACACACACACACACACACACACACACACACACATGCATGCACACACACACACACTTCTAAGATTAATGCAGACATCAACTTTGTGAAGTATATTTCTTTGAATGTGTGTACAAACTGCCCTAATACTTTTCTTTCAGAATAAAACATTGAAAATGATATACTCTCCCCAAAGGGACTTCATTTAAAATATGAGCATCAAGTTAAAAATGGACAGCCACAGTAGACAGACCATTATTTCCTCAACTGATCATATTAAACCCAATATATCCCTTCTTGATGGGCAGCACTCTTTTATTACATGTTCTGTCTGCATATGGTTGCGGTTCAATATCTATATTTGCTTTCATTTTTGTGACCCTCACAGAGGATAGTAGAAACATTTAGGGAAGTAAAGAGAAAGCAAAATTGTAATTAAAATTTAGAAGAGGGAATTGAAGTATTTTCTGTTTCTCCTTTATTTTTTGTCCCTAACAGCATCATATATGATGATATTACAATTTTAAGTTCTCAGACTTTATGGCTTCTGATGTTGAGGACCTTGTACTTCCTTTAAAGACTCCACCATGTCCAGATCCATGGTCCTATCAGCTGTCGGCCACTACCATCATACCATTCATCTCTCTGTTTTGGCTGAATAAAGCAAATGAATGAATGAGTAAAGCAGACAGAACCGCATGAGTCATGCTGCTTCAACTCCTTTTAGAAATGAAGTAGGATATTAAAAAATTATACACCACCAGCTCTAACTGAATATTCTTCACTCAAATACCATCTGCAAACAAATACCATCTGAGTTGGAGCAGTGGTGGTAACACTCAAGGTTTTTCTCTTGACAGTGTCCCAGGAGAACATTAGACACCACAGGGCAGGAAAGCAAGAATTACAAGGGTTGAGGAAGGAATCATCATCTGCTTCAAAGATTTATAGGACCCTTTGGCCCCAAGTTCTATTCTGTTTGCCAAGAACATATATCACTAGAATCAAATTCTTGTGAGGTGAAGAATTTGGTCTGTTTTGTTCACTGCTGTTTGCCCAGTGCTTAGAACTGTGCTCGACACATAGTAAGCACTCAATAAACATATCTTGAGTGAATTAATAAATTAAAAAGGAAAAATAATTAATTAGGTGGAGCATTAAGTTATTGTTCACATTTTAGCTCAGCGTGGGAGCTGAGCAAAGCCTTCACTTGCTACTCCAAGAATTTATTTTAGGAGTATCACACCAAGTACATCATCTTCACAATCACTTTGTTTCTAGTACTCTTGGGAATGGGGGGGGGGGCGGGGTTGTGGAAGTATAGTTGCCAGATAAAATACAGGATGCCCAGTTAAAGTTGAATTTCAGCTCAACAATGCATAACTTTTTTTTAAAGACTTTATTTATTTATTTGACAGAGAGAGAGAGAGCACAAGCAGGCAGAGCAGCAGGCAGAGGGAGAGGGAGAAGCAGGCTTCCACTGAGCAGGGAGCCCGATGCAGGGCTCAATCCCAGGACCCTGGGATCCTGACCCAAGCCGAAGGCAGACACTTAACTGACTGAGCCACCCAGGCGACCCAATGCATAACTTTTTTTAACATAAGTATATACTAAATAGTGTGTGGCTTATACTATTTTTATAGTAAAAATATTCGGGTTTTTTAAGATGAAATTTTAATTTAACTGGGCATTCTCTATTTGTATTTGCTAAATCCAGCAATCCTACCTCTCAATACCAAACAATCCAGCTATTCACTTTAGCCTCTTTCTGCTGAGGCCATTTACCCTTTCAGTTTTTCCTATTATCAGGATCATGAGAATATGTGTACTGCTTCTCTCTCATGCACAAGACTAACATCTATTTCACCAGAAACTCTCACATTCTTTGTCAGGTGATAAAAGGTATGTTATCAAGTTACTGCCAGAATGCTGGGCAAGCCCAAGACTGTAGTATTAATCCTTGCTCTGCCCCACAGGAGAAAACTGCCTACTCTCTACCCTCTTCACTTTCTAGACAGGAAGCAGGCACAGTTCATAGTGTCCCCCTACCTGAAGAAGCAAATATCAGGTCCCACAAGGTGTCCCACTGAAGACTTCTGTTGGGATCAGAATGAGAAATAGGCTCTTCCTACCCTCCTCTGGGTCTCACAACACTCTGGGAATTGAAATTCATTTTGAGGCTTCCATGGAAACTTCCAATTTAATGACTTAGTGTACTTTATAACTGGACATCTTGCTTTACCTTCTAAGTCGCTTCCCCTTCTCTTTTTACTCCATATAAACTTTAACATCATAAACAAATCCTCAACAAAACCAAATAGCCAGAAAGAGACATACCTGACCAAGAGCTGTGGAAAAGGCCTTATTTTTAATCCCTTGGAAGCAGACCTTGAAACAAGTTCACACATGGGAGTGGTTTATTTGAAGAGTGATTCCAGGAAACAGTAGTAGGGGACCAGGGAAGTGAGACAGGCAAGGGAGGGCAGCCAGTACAGTGTTTATCAAGTATATTGCCCTGCGAGCAACTCAAACTCAATCTCACTGGGGAATTCTGGGAGACAATGTGGAACATGCACTTCAGAGTTATCCCACCACCAGAAAGGTGTGGAGGAAGCTAGGGTAAGTATCCACTGACTCCTGGTTGTCATGGAGTGGTGCCTTCAGGGCACCCAGCATTTAGGTCTTGCTTGTGTGGGGGTGACAGGCTCCAGTTGCCAAATAAAAGCCCTGCGGCAGAGTCACAGCTATTCTAGGAAGCGACATTTGCAGATGAGTGCCAAGGGTGTGGGCAGGGCACTGACAGCATCCTGAACATTGAGAAATGAGGGTTGTCTTCAGTGTTGATTCTAGAGGTCCAAAGAAGGTAATAATCCAGGTATCCAAGGACATGCCATCACAAGCATCAGGGTCTATTAAACTACATGCTATAAAGACATTCTGCCCCACTTTTACCAGCAATTTCATACCATTCTGATTTTTTATTGGATTAATTTCTCTGAGTTTCACCCATACAAGGTGCCTGCTACTCAATTTTAGCAGCAACACCCCCACATGAGTTAAAACCACTGTGTTTTAATGAGGCCAAGCTTTGTGAGCTGGCTTCATTGTGTATGAATTTACTCCTCAGATGAGATTCTCATTCCCAAGAAGTTCCCATTACTCATGGATACACTGCTAGTGTATATTTGGTTGTTATGTTCAAATGTAAACATAACAACTTCTCAAGTTTACCTGCATCAAAGGCATAGTCTATTGCACCCTGTGGAGTTAGTCACTTTGAATGTGTGCAGGGAGCTAAAAGGGAGCTCTGATGTTCAACTGAGCAGAGCTTCGGGGATACTCTGACATTTAGCACAGGAAGCTATGGGATACAGGATTCATGATAGTTAGCAGACCTTATACAGTTGTGGAAAAAGCTGGAGAAACCAGAACCAAGGTGCTAGGGGAAAGTGGGAAGATCAGGGAAGTCACCACTTAGTCAGTCTGAGAAGCCATGTATGCCCAGCCACCGAAAAAGGACTGTCAAAGTTGGCTTGTAGAAAGGGAAACCCACTTCTTTGTGGCTGTTGCTTCTGTAGGCTTATAGGCAGGACTCTGACTGGGGGGCCTTCGGCCATGCTTGGTGAACAGGGTAAGCAGGTGGGAAGAAGAGCAAGATACGGAGTGGAGAGAGTGAGGACAATTAAGGACTTGCTGGCATCTCTATGACTGTCACCACACCTAAAAATGAAAATGTCAGAGAGCAATGACTGCTGCTTCACTTCTTCTACCTTCCAAATTCCTCTTTTAGCCAACTCTAACCAAAATCATACAGGAAGGGGATTCTGGGAAATGTAATTCTAGTTTAACCAAGTTGAAACATTACACACAGTACTCAGTTTCCTTATAACTGAATTAAGGAGAGTGATGCCAGCTACTTCCTTCACAAGGATGTAAAACGAACAGCATTACAAGACATTGGGGATATGTATATATTCATCTTTTTCTTCACATACTCTTACTAGAAGAGTTTGCACTCTTGTTGGGGGAGATGGCAGTAGTCATATTTATATTTACCTCTAATCTATAATAATAGAAAGAAGTGTTAGTGTTAGTGTTATCTTCTTCCTTCTCTGATTTACCATGGCATTCCACAGCTTTAGGCAGTCTTTATTTTAATTCACTGAAAAGAAAAAACTTAACTACATCCATTTTACCTTCTTGGCTACGTAAAATTGGCTAGTCAAGAAAGTGGTGTGAGAGACAAAGAGCTTTAAAACTGTTTCTCTTAAGAAATTCTGTTCTCTGTTGTAAATTTTCTGTACAACCTTGAGAAATCACATGAAATTCTTATCTGTTGAGTAAAAATACTCAGCTTTCAATCTTGTGAGGAATAATGAGTCAAACTGATTGGAATAGGCTCTACTCAGAATGAGCCTGATAGGAATAGGAAGAGAGGAGGCACAGCTGCCTTTTTAATGATCCTGAAAGAAACAAAATTCTCTTGCCTCTTTAATGGAAACAATGGTGTGCTTTAATAATCACTGTTATTAAATATTCATAGCTAAATATTCAATGCACCTCAAAATGCATTAATTGCTGGGATCCGCTTGTCATCATGTACTTTCAGGATTCCTTTAGTTGTGCTTGTAATTCTAATACTGTACAGATATAGTAGTGATAGATCAGCAATATTAGAATTTAAATCTGGAAAAATTATTAGATAATGGAACCACAGATAACCATATAAGTCAATCACTAAGCGTTCATAAGCATCTACTATCTGCAAATTGCTTTTCTATGAGATGCATCTATGAGATGCAGGAAAGGTTACTTCCTTATAACTACTGCTTGTTATGAGTTTATGATATAGTTGGCTTAAATAACTCTATCACATGCAGTTACTAGTACAATTTTTTAACATTTGAGTTGCATTTTGGATAGTTACATAAAAAAATGAGAAATTTACAATCTATATCCAGCTTTGAAAGGTTATGTTTATAAAAAGTTTATTTGACAAAGACAAAAAAATATTATTCTGTTACTAAAGCATAGCATGATAAAATATCCAGATTTGGATGGCTCACAAGAGCAGACAGCCTTCGAAAATGTCCCTCCACCCAGAGTTGTAAGATTTAGCAAATGGAAAAACAGGATGCCCAGTTAAATTTGAATTTCAGCTAAAAAATAATTTTTTAGTGTAAGTGTGTCCCAATGAAATACTTGGGACATTCTTACACTAATAACTTATTCAGTGTTTATCTGATATTAAAATTTTGTTTGGAATCTTGTATTTCATCTCCCAATCCTATTGAGAAGGAAATGAGTGACTGTTAAGATAGAATACAACAACCCAAGGCAATTAAACTTCAAGACACAGATGAATAGTTCTGAGACTTCTGAAGAAACCTTAAAAGCATACAGTCAATTGTCAAGGAAGAATTTTCCTACACCCCTTATCTGCAACCTCTCCTTCCTCCCTCTGGTAAAATCACAGACTTCAGTTTTCAAGCTCCTGAAGGAGTTAAAATGGGAGGTATAAAAAGAAAGTAGAAAGATTGTGCCCTTCTTCCACCTTAAGCAGCCAGTCCATAGCAGGCCCAAAACTAGATGAAAAAAAAAAAAGAAGAGTAAATGTTAAATCCAATTCAGATTTGGTAAACACAACTTGGTATTGTAATTTCTGAATTGAGACTGTGGTTGTCCCGTCAAGTGATGTTAGGATATTTTATTCTATATGAGTCATAGAAAGTCATGGGAGAAATCAAGTTTTCATCTAGGGGCAGGTGGAAAAACCTCTCCAATGAATGAAACTTAAGGGGCAGTGTGAGAGACAAGAGGCGGGGGGAAGGGAGGGAGGGAGGACGGAACATTCTGATTCTGATTGTCTGTTCTGTCCCATGAGTCCTGTTGTCCATCATTTACACTAGTAAAAGAGCACAGGGGAATTGATAAGATGGGTAGGGAATGGTAGTTAATAGACATACAAATGTCCTAGTTACAACCAGACACTAACGTCCTTTTTTTTTTTTTTTTTGTCCCCCAGGGGTAGAATTTAGTGATTCATCAGTTGCATAGAACACCCAGTGCTCATTACATCAAGGGCCCTCCTTTTTTTTTTTTTTTTTTAAGATTTTATTTATTTATTTGACAGAGAGAGACACAGCAAGAGAGGGAACACAAGTGGGGGAGAGGGAGAAGCAGGCCTCCTGCGGAGCAGGGAGTCCGATGCGGGGCTCGATCCCAGGACCCTGGGATCATGACCTGAGCCGAAGGCAGATGCTTAACGAAGGCAGATGCTTAACGAAGGCAGATGCTTAATGACTGAGCCACCCAGGCACCATCAAGTGCCCTCCTTAATACCCACCACCCAGTTACCCCATGCCCCCACACCCCTCCCCTCCAGCAACCCTCAGTTTGTTCCCTATAGTTAAGAGTTCCTTATTTATGGTTTGCCTCCCTCTCTGTTTTTATCTTATTTTATTTTTTCCTTCCCTTCCCCTACTTTCTAAGCAAACATGTCTCCACTATGGAATATCATGGTCTAGCTGAGCTCATTTATGCCCCACAGCATAATATATGCAAACATAAAAATGGAATATGATTGGAGTCAGGATGGGAAAGGGGTAAAAACTACTTGTGGGAGAGATCAGTAGAAAGTCACATATGGCTTCTGAGAAACTGGCCAACCCTTGAGGTACAGCTTGGCCTATTCATTTGGCCAAAATAAGCCAAATAAGCCAGAATATATCTGATCTCTGAATTATTCTGATGACCATAGAGAGAAGCCCATCTAGTGATATATATATTATATATATAATACATATAGGTATAATATATATTATATATAATATATAACTTACATACATATATATTCTACTATAGATGTGCATATAGATAATATATATTTGAAATATACTAAATATTTTTGTATCCTACTGGTTGTGAGATAGATGTGAAAAAATTTAACCAAGCAAAGAAAAATTAACAGCAAAAAAAGTTCTAAAAAATACTCTGTTCATTCGCATATAATTAATGCAGACAGCCATTTGCGGTCACAAACTAATTTTTCCCCAACTAAACAGATTAAATCTAATAGTTACATTAGTTAAATCAGACAGAAAAGTGGGTCCTCTTGGCAGGTTTTTAAAAACGAATTTCAGTTATTATTAGACTCCAGAAAACTACTAAGTTTGGAAAGAAGGAGATACTCATACATGTCAAAAAATGAAGAGTTTTCTCGCATCTGAACCAAATGGAACAAAAACTCTTTGTTCAACCATAATTTCATATTTCATAATGGAATCCCCATATAAAATACCAACTTCCAAATTTTGACCACACTTTGAGTCAACAAAGAGTTGTCTTCAATATAACTTATAAATAAGAATACATACTTTAAGTAGGCATTCAACCTGGCAACATGGATGAATTTGGTTTTACCTTCTTTTCTGGGAGTGGGTTCACCTTCAAATGCCTTCCCTTTCTCTAAGATATATGATTAGTTTTTACTACTTAAAGAAACCTAGGCTTCAGAACACTCTGCAGAGCCACTTCTCACATTTTAAAAAGTGTGCAATCTGCATCTATCTATCTATCTATCTATCTATCTATCTATCTATCTATCTATCTAATTTTAGGTCACATTTAAGCAAAGAAAAAACTGGTATGTATGGACAACAAGGTTAGAATCCAAGGCCAATTTACATTCATGAGTATTTTCATTATTTTGATTGAACTGATCAAAATTTACACTGAACAACTAATCAATTAAGAGACAAATATAGAAAGAAATTGTGTGTTATTGAAAACACTTCAGTACCATATTTGTTTTTAAACAAAAGTAAAGTGCTGCATCAATAGTGTTTTTTAGTCAGTACCATACAGAAGGCAAGTTGCCTCCAAATTAATACATCTAATTCCATTTTAATCCTGAGATGGAAAAATGGCAAGTCAAAGAGTCATTGAAAGCTCTTTTCATATGATGCTTTAGAGCATAGGACAGAGGTAAAAATAAAATTACACTAAGTGTTCTTCAAGGTTCCTGTGATTGGTTGGTTGTATGGATTTAAAAAACATAATTACAGTCAGGAAGATTTCCATGGTATGGAACACACTTATGTCATGGACCTTGGTCATAATTGCAGTTATGTTCTTTAAGATATGTTCAAACTCTGTGCCTCTATTGTACTTTTTACCCTAAGGCGACAAACTTTTTCTTGACTATACCCAGTTGCTCCCTGCCCAACAAATTTAATTTGGCTTGTGTATTAAAAATAAAGTTTCTGATTTAGTTTCTGACTTTAAAAATCAAAATCATATATATAATATGTGATATATATATATATATATATACATATATGTGTGTGTATGTATATATATATATATATATATATATATATATAGGGATTTCTTAATTCTCTTAAAAAATCATGTCTGCCACTGTTGGGATAGAACTGATGGTGAAAATAGTGGGCTTCAGCTGAGTATCAGCTGCCGTCTTTAGAAAGGCATGTGTTTTCCCAGTGGCAACAATTCTCTCTCCTGCTTCTCTTCTCTCTCTCTCTCTCTACTTCCCTCCCTCTCATCCCGTCTCTCTCTCCCTAATGTCTTTACTGAGTCCTCATCTCTGATTTTATTAATTTATCTCCCTGGTGTCTGTAGGCACTGGTGTTTGCCATCTTGGGTCATAAATATTACTATTGTTTTGTTTTTAATTCTTTCCACAAAGACAGCAGCATATGTGATGATCGCAGTCCCTATACCATCCTTTCCTTTGTACAACTTTAAAAATAATTGAAGTTGTGTTAAGTACCCCTCAGGATAGTCATTTTTTCAAAGAAAAAATAATTCTTGATTGATAGGTTATATAAAGCATGGTTCATTTATCCAGCAGAGTATTATAAAACCATTACAAGGAAAACTGAGCAGAGTGTTCAAAATATATCGTTAAGAGACAAAAAAAGTTGAAAAACATTATGCATAAAAATATGCTTCCATGTTAGTCACAAGACACTTAATAGTAGATACGTCAGGAATTGGAAATGTGTGTGATGAGGTGGTACAGAGAAGAAAATTTTTGCTTACACTTTACCCTTCCTTACTGTTTAGATTTACCATCAGCAGAAATTATCCTTAAAATTAAGAATGATTTTTAAGTTCCTAAAATGAATACATTTTTTAAAAACTTAAAAAAATAAAAATAATAGCTTATATATATGTGTATCATTTTATTTACATAACATTTTCACATACATTGTTATCTAATATGATCTTTACAATAACCTTATAAAGTAAGCACTTAGATAATACTTTTTTTTTTTTTTTTAGAGAGAGAGAGAGAGAGAGCACAGTGGGGAGGGGCAGAATGAGAGGAAGAGAGAATCTTAAGCAGGCTCCATGCCCAGCATGGAGCCCGACGTGGGGATCGATCTCAGGACCCTGAGATCATGACCTGAGTTGAAATGAAGAGTTGGAAGCTTAACTGACTGAGCCACCCAGGTGCCCCTCATTTTTTTTTTTTTTTTTAGAAAATGAAAAAAAAAAAATGACAAGGTTAATCAACCTACATAATAAGATCCTATAGCCAAAAAGATATAAAGCCAGAATCACACAAAGTGCACCTGTCAGGATGGGACAGGTTATTATTAGGTGTTAAGAACACCACTCCTACGTCAGTGGCTTCAAACCACAAAGGTTTTTTTTTGGCTTTTGTTTTGTTTTTGTTTTTGTTTTCCTGTCCAACAAGGATTGGCTATACCTCTGTTCCATGTTGTTTTTATCCTGGGATGCCAGCTACCGTCTAGATTATTGCTGTTCATCATGGCAAAGGACAGGTCTTATGCTGCAGTGAAAGCCTTGGCAACTTCAACTCACAACTCACTGGCCCAAACTGATCATACACTTGATGCAATCACGAGAGCTCCAGTAAATGTAGTCTTGCTCTGTATCCAGAACTGAGGGTGCGGGATAGGGGGATGGATATAATAATTGGTAAACTTAATGACTAAGACCTCAAAGCTTCTCACTCCAGGTCTCTCATTATAAATTAATATAGTACATAAAACTCTAAGTACCTCATATTTAGAAGGGAACTTTCATTTAAAACCACCCTGATACAGATGATTTAAAATATATGTAGAACTGGGTGCATGTGTGTGTCTGTGTTTCATCCTCATCCATCTTATGTGACTCTGTAAAAGTGTTCTGTTTTTCTTTTTTACTCACTTACATTTCATCAGGTTATTGTATTGTACACTTAGGATATATAAATGTTTTGTCCTTCCGTAGGTAGGAAGAACCATAGAAGCTGAGCATCTCAATGCCCACTTAGCCCCGTCAAGTGCAGAATATTAACAGAAGGGAAAAGCAGCTGCAGCCTGTAGATAGCATACCGCACTGCATGGCACATACTATAAACAAGTATCTCCAAACATTCACAGGCTCTTAACCTCAATCACGTATCCTTAATCAGATGTCAATTCAGTAGCAAATTTTCTAAATAATGATGATGTAACATCCATTAGTAAATAGGAGACATCAATTACATTAAACATCATGCTTGGGCTGCCAGATAATCGTGAATAAAACACATTTCTAAGCCATGTGCTTTTCAGCCAAGGGCAACAATGAAAGCAGTGATTTAGCTATCAGTGAGATGTACAGAAAGATATTCTACCTTAGTGAATGTCACAGCAGCTGCTAATCAGGTGCCGGTAATTGAAGTCTAGTTGACAAAATTTTAAGAATATCAGGACCAAGAATGCAGATTAAAAGTCCTTTTCAGAAAGGAAGCATACACCAAGACTGGAAAGTTATGACATGTGAGGCCTGCAACTGAGTAATTTACAATCCAGGTGGGGAAAGAAGACAAGTTGGGCAGGCATAATGATAGTACAGAGGGAGGGGAGAGTGGCCTGGGATAAAAGGAAAACAATAACAACAATAACAACTGGACTGGAGAAGGTGTCTTTTTTTTTTTTTTTTAAAGATTTTATTTATTTATTTGACAGAGAGAGAGGTAGCGAGAGCAGGAACACAAGCAGGGGGAGTGGGAGAGGGAGAAGCAGGCTTCCTGCCAAGCAGGGAGCCCGATGTGGGACTCGATCCCAGGACCCTGGGATCATGACCTGAGCCGAAGGCAGACGCTTAACGACTGAGCTACCCAGGCACCCTGGAGAAGGCGTCTTTAAGAGTCATTTCAAAGGAGGAATCCAGAATTTTGAAACTGAGTGGATGTGGACAGAGAAGTGAGCAGAGCAATACAAAGAAGACTAACTCCCTTCCCGATGCATACAAGCATATGTGGGTGCACATACATAGACATGCACACACACAAAGAGACACACACAGAGACACACACAGATGTAACACTAGTTTACTGGGAGTACTCATATCACAGAAAATCTCAAAATGTTTTGTATTTTCCTGCTGGTAGGAGGAAGTTTGGTCTTGATCATGCTGAATCAGAGATGATGGAGGGACTTGGGCATGAAACGGTCCTTCCAACCACTCTCTTTGCAGAATTTGTGCTCAAGAGAAAGCATGAGCTCTCAGTTTTTCCCCATTGAGAATGATATTCGCTGTAGGTTTTTCATAGATGGCTTTTATGATATGGAGGTACGCACCCTCTATCCCTATACTCTGAAGAGTTTTGATCAAGAAAGGATGCTGTACTTTGTCAAATGCTTTTTCTGCATCTATCGAGAGGATCATATGGTTCTTGTTCTTTCTTTTATTAATGTATTGTATCACATTGATTGATTTGAGGATGTTGAACCAACCTTGCAGCCCAGGGATAAATCTCACTTGGTCATGGTGAATAATCCTTTTAATGTACTGTTGGATCCCATTGGTTAGTATTTTGGTGAGAATTTTTGCATCCATGTTCATCAAGGATATTGGTCTGTAATTCTCCTTTTTGATGGGATCCTTGTCTGGTTTTGGGATCAAGGTAATGATGGCCTCATAAAATGAGTTTGGAAGTTTTCCTTCCATTTCTATTTTTTGGAACAATTTCAGAAGAATACCCATTTACAACTGCACCCAAAACCATAAGATACCTAGGAATAAATCTAACCAAAGAGGAAAAGAATCTGTACGCAGAAAACTATAAAATACTCATGAAAGAAATTGAGGAAGACACAAAGAAATGGAAAAATGTTCCATGCTCATGGATTGGAAGAACAAATATTGTGAAGATGTCAATGCTACCTAGAGCAATCTACACATTTAATGCAATCCTTATCAAAATACCATCAACTTTTTTCAAAGAAATGGAACAAATAATCTTAAAATTGATATGGAACCAGAAAAGACCCCGAATAGCCATAGGAATGTTGAAAAAGAAAAGCAAAGCTGGTGGCATCACAATTCCAGACCTCAAGCTCTATTACAAAGCTGTAATCATCAAGACAGTATGGTATTGGCACAAAAACAGACACATAGATCAATGGAACAGAAAGGAGAGCCCAGAAACGGACCCTCAACTCTATGGTCAACTAATCTTTGACAAAGCAGGGAAGAATGTCCAATGGAAAAAAGACATCTCTTCAACAAATGGTGTTAGGAAAATTGGACAGCCACATGCAGAAGAATGAAACTGGACCATTTCCTTACACCACACTTTCAAAATGGTTGAAAGACCTAAATGTGAGACAGGAGTTCATCCAAATCCTAAAGGAGAACACAGGCAGCAACCTCTTCGACCTCAGCCACAGCAACTTCTTCCTAGAAACCAAAGGCAAGGGAAAGCAAGGGCAAAAATGAACTATTGGGATTTCATCAAGATAAAAAGCTTTTGCATAGCAAAAGAAACAGTCAACAAAACCAAAAGACAACCGACAGAATGGGAGAAGATATTTGCAAATAACATATCAGATAAAGGGCTAGTATCCAAAATCTATAAAGAACTTTTCAAACTCAACACCCAAAGAACAAATGATCCAATCAAGAAATGGGCAGAAGACATGAACAGACATTTTTCCAAAGAAGACATCCAAATGGCCAACAGACACATGAAAAAGTGCTCAACATCGCTCGGCATCAGGGAAATCCAAATCAAAACCTCAGTGAGATACCACCTCACACCAGTCAGAAGGGCTAAAATTAACAAGTCAGGAAATGACAGATGTTGGCGGGGATGCAGAGAAAGGGGAACCCTCCTACACTATTGGTGGGAATGCAAGCTGGTGCAGCCGCTCTGGAAAACAGTATGGAGGTTCCCCAAAAAGTTGAAAATAGAGCTACCCTATGACCCAGCAATTGCCCTACTGGCTATTTACCCCAAAGATACAAATGTAGTGATCCGAAGGGGTACGTACACCCCGATGTTTATAGCAGCAATGTCCACAATAGCCAAACTATGGGAAGAGCCAAGATGTCCATCAACAGATGAATGGATAAAGAAGATGTGGTCTATATATACAATGGAATATTATGCAGCCATCAGAAGGAATGAAATCTTGCCATTTGCAATGACGTGGATAGAACTGGAAGGTATTATGCTGAGTGAAATAAGTCAATCAGAGAAAGACATGTATCATATGATCTCACTGATATGAGGAATTCTTAATCTCAGGAAACAAACTGAGGGTTGATGGAGTGGTGGGGGGTGGGAGGGATGGGGTGGCTGGGTGATAGACATTGGGGAGGGTATGTGCTATGGTGAGCACTGTGAATTGTGTGAGACTGTTGAATCACAAACCTGTACCTCTGAAACAAATAATACATTATATATTAAAAAAAAAAAGAAGAAGAAGATAGAAGGAAGGGAAAAATGAATGGGGGTAAATCGGAGGGGGAGATGAACCATGAGAGACGATGGACTCTGAAAAACAAACTGAGGGTTCTAGAGGGGAGGGGTGTTGGGGGATGGGTTGGCCTGGTGATGGGTATTAAAGAGGGCACGTATTGAATGGAGCACTGGGTGTTATACACAAACAATGAATCATGGAACACTCCATCAAAAACTAGTGATGTAATGTATGGTGATTAACATAACATAATAAAATTTTAAAAAAAGAAAGAAAGCATGAGGTAACAGTTCTAGCTTCAGAAGTCATCCATGTGGGAATGTTCAGAGATACTTTTAAAAAAATTATCCATAAATAAATGGGTTCTTTCTTATTATAAATCAACTCATTTGAATTTTTTGTATATAGTTTTTAAATTTTTGCCTTATGTGGCATTATTCTACCTTGTTCTAGAAGGAGTTTGAGAAGGCCTAAAAGATTAAAACCATATGAAACAGAAGAGATAAAGGGAACGACATTTAAATATATATTCAATTGAGTAGCTGAAGTCTTGAGGTAATCTCCAAAAGAAAGGACACTGGGGAAAGGACACCAAGGACAAGGAAGGGCTGGACTTATCAAATGTGCTGTTTGTTCAGGAAGTGATGGAGAGAGGCAGAGCAAACGGAAAGAGAGGTCACAGAACAGAGAGAAGAACAGAACTCTCTTAGAAATCTTGCTCTCTGTTCTGATGGCTATTTTTCATGTTTCAGAATATTTTTCAAAGAAGCACTTGAATATAATGAAGTTCCTTCAGTTCTAATAAGATAATTTTTCACAGCTATTTTAGTAGACACTACATAATTGTGTTGTGTCATCAGCAAGAAGAAGAAGGGGAAAAAAAAAACTGGAGACAAATCAACGAAGGGAACATCAGAATAAATTAACTTCCTTGAAGCAGTTGAGTAAAAAACAAATCTGTGGGTAACAGGAAACTTTTTCACTTAAATGCAACCACATGATTCCACATGTATGAACACCTGCACAGATGTGATTTATGCATTTATCAATCAGAGCTTGATTTATGAATTTACTTAAGAAGTAAAAGAAAGAAGGAAGCCAGGTTTCACAACAGCTTCATCAGACAGGTTAGACCTAATGTGTTCTGGGTAGATATAGAAATACCTGTAAATACTGTTTTCTCCTAGGTATCAAATATGTGCCAGCAAATCCTTCACTACATTTTCTACAAAGGCCATCAGCATGGATGACACGTATTGTCATAGCTGAGTGAACTTAAGGGGAGAAAAAGATAGACAAGGTCAGGACATGCTTACGGAAGTGGGAAAAGTGCCCGGGGTTACTGGGTGCTTAGGATTCCCAAGCTTGGGGGTGCCTGGGTGGCTCAGTTGGTTAAGCGACTGCCTTCGGCTCAGGTCATAATCCTGGAGTCCCTGGATCGAGTCCCGCATCGGGCTCCCTGCTTGGCGAGGAGCCTGCTTCTCCCTCTAACCCTCCCCCCTCTCATGTACTCTCTCTCTCTCTCATTCTCGCTCTCTCAAATAAATAAATCTTTAAAAAAAAAAAAAAAAAAAAAAGGATTCCCAAGCTTGGGCCTTAACCTCAGACACTGTTTAGAAGAGTATTAAAATTTTTTTTTTTTTTTTTTTTTTTTAAAGATTTTATTTATTTGACAGTGAGAGATACAGCGAGAGAGGGAACACAAGCAGGGGGAGTGGGAGAGGGAGAAGCAGGCTTCCCGCTGAGCAGGGAGCCCGATGTGGGGCTCGATCCCAGGACCCCGGGATCATGACCTGAGCCGAAGGCAGACGCTTAACGACTGAGCCACCCAGGCGCCCCCAAAATTTTTTTTTTTTTAAAGATTTTATTTATTTATTTGACAGAGAGATAGAGCCAGAGAGCACAAGTGGAGAGAATGGCAGAGGGAGAGGGAGAAGCAGGCTCCCCACTTGAGCAGGGAGCCCGATGCGGGGCTTGATCCCAGGACCCTGGGATCATGACTCAAGCCGAAGGCAGACGCTTAACCATCTGAGCCACCCAGGCGCCCCGAAGAGTATTAAAAATTTAACTGAGTGAAGTTTGTGTGCTCTGATTAAGGTCTTCTATTACCTGCTAACATGATCCAGGGCATGGTGAAGGCCATGATAAACATGTTGTTGGTATATCTTCCTCAGTTGCTGGAGACCTTAAATAACCCCTATTTTCTTTTCTCTGCCCTATATAAGCTTAAATATTATTAGGGTCTCTTAGAAACTGGTTGCCTGGGGATTCCTTGTGTGTTAAAAGGTTGTGATATATGAGTTTAAAAGCTTTAGTTCAGTTACTCTTGACTGTTTTGAACCACAAATGACTCTATTTTGTAGAAAATTCTTAACACTGCTTCTTAGTTTAGATTGCTGCATTTTAACACTGAATTATTTTTTAGATAAAACTTAAAATATGCATAAATATTATTGAATATGCCTATGGATAAACAACAGCATAGAATGTTATAGCCAGTAGAGTCCTGAGAAGAAACAGATGGCACTTTCAAATTGAGTAATTTGAAAATGGTTAGTAGAGAAACTATTTACAAAGTCATGGAAAGGGTTTAGCAAATATTAGGGCTAGTGCCATTCCCTCAGGATAATAAGCATGTCATTGTCACTATCCACAGGCAAATAAGCATGAAGAGGAGGAGCAGTTACCAGAATGTGGAGACAAACAAGAAATAAACACGTCACCTGTTCTCCTCCCCTCCTCAGACTTCCTGATGGTGCTGCCTACCACCCAAACCCAATAGGAAGCCAGAAGGCAGGGAAACCAATTAAGACAGTCCATATAGATCACCTTCCAAGGCAGGGAGAATAGGAAGGAGCAGAAGAGTGGTTTTGGAGGGCAAATGAAACACATCCAGCAGAGATGTACTTACTGATTTAGGGGAAGTGTGTATGTGTATAGAAGCAAGGAAATAATCTTGATTATGGGATTTTGAATTTCAAAACCATATATTTTGGGGGCATGAAGATTTAGAGGACAGTCAAAATGTCCTGACCAGAATCAAGTGTACAAAGTGTTTGAGAGAAGCAGAGTGGAGGAAACAGAGCTCCCCTCCACAATCCCCAGGCCACAAAGCTTTTCTTTGGTTGGGGAAAAGAGGAAAGAGAAGTGGTAAGTGAAGGAACACCTACAGACCCAGAAGTGGAGAGGCCTGTGACAATCTTTCAAAATGAACTACTTAGGAAGAGACAAGTCCCAGAGAAAGAATGTGAGCATGCAGTGTTGAGGCTAGGTGCAGGAAACTCAAGTGGATGAAGGGAGCCAAGTGCAGTACAACAGGGAGCAGTGGGGACTGTGCAGAACTGGAGAGCCCAGGTCCCATCTGAAGGTGGGGTGGCGGTGGGGCAGCACCGGCCAGCTGCATGGGGAACATCCATGCAAGAATACAGGTACTGGGTCAGTGCATTTCTAATTGTTCAACAAACACCAGAAAACTAGATTATCCAAGTAAAACTTCTAGATTCTCAAAATTTTATGGGTTAAATAAAATGTATCTATGGACCAGACTCAGTCCATACCCTGGTTTTAGTCAGATGGAGTCTTAGAGGTATACTGTGCCCTAAGTAAGGACCCAAGGAAGCAGGGAGATTTGCTAGACCTGAGGGGCCATGTAGACTGGAATGAAGACTATATGAAGGTATACTTAGGACCAAGGAGCACATGGATTCTACTTCTACACATGGCCTGACTCAATACAATTTCCAAGAATGTTGATAAAACCCAGGGAAGGGGAAAGGAAAGTCCAAAATTTAAGCCGAATGTGTTATGTGTCATGTCTATAGAATCAGGAACCCCCAAAAAATAGTGTTGTAGAAAAATAAGGCAATCATTGCTCATCTATATTCCCTGGTTCCCTTCTGTAAGATCTGGCTTTAAATTTGCAAGGCATAATCTAAGATTCCTGCATACCCATTCTACCAGCCTGTTAGAGGAATGTGAGAACAGTTGATCACTGGGATCTCCTGCTTCTGTTCTATATGACTATCACCTTGCTGAGCTGCTGCTGATGAAATTTTGGGTGCTAAATTGAGAAACTTTCTGGTTCATCCAGAGTGAAGCAGGGGTTCATGGCTGAAAGATGAATACTACACTGAAATGATCCAGACTCTGGTCCTGGGGTAGGGATAATTCACTGTGGGACCTAGACCCTAGCTGAACACTGAGGTCTCATTCCATTATAGGACTCTATAGGTGATTAGGTGGAGGCATATTGAAAATGAATGAGCATTCCATAAATGAGAAAGCTTATTATTTTTGCATAACTGATTCTTCCAAACAAATTCAGCTTTTCTTTTTATAGAATGAGGTTAGCCATTTCCCTGCCTTTTTTTGAATACTTTAGAAACGTTGGAATTTGTATATTTCTTCTGCATTTTCCTTCTTTTTCAGCAGTCAGCATATTCTCTGGAAGATAGGTTATGAAAATAACCTACAGATTTTCACTTTCTATTTGTCATGGACTAATTTATACCCCAAGGAAAGAGAACACTTCCTTTTTTTTTTTCTTTCACCAGTGGAGTCTAAGACCAGGAACCACGTGTTTATTACTCATGATTTGAGTCTCCAAACTTTTCTGAAATCCTCCCACCAACTCTCTTGTCCCTGAATTGCTTCAAGCTCTCCAGGTTCCTAGAATCTGCTTGGCATGCATAATATGGTTCAGTACCACATGTTTTTCTATCATTTGAATACCTGTTTTAGTCTATGGGGCTAAAAAATCTCTATGTTAAATTATAACATTTTGTATTATTGAACAATGACATGGAACATTTCAATATTGAAACTCAAAGAGGCAATGGTAGAGAAATTAAGTATTCAGTGGCAAGAAGGTTACAAATCTGAGAAAAGAAAAACATACAAAATCTAGAAGTGGTATCCTTAAAAGAAAAATCTAGAGGTAGATGTTTGTCTGAAGTTGGAAATGTGGCCAGATTAGACATTTGGAATTTTGATCAATATTGAGCAGGTGGTAATATAATTGAGAAAATTATTCTGGCCAAGAGATGCTCTCCAATGACTGTGAACAGTGTTGCAAATAAATTTTTGTTCATGTCCTTTCTGGCTCTAGCATTATAGAATTAAAGAAAGCTCCCATTTCTTGGCTTTTTCTTCTTCAAATGGATTTCACCAACTATCGGGTTCCAATTTTTAAAACCACACAATTCACTGAAGTGAGTCAATAACAAAGATCAAATATAAAAACTAATCATAATGTCAAGAATGCATATGACAAGCCATGCCAGTAAATTAGATGAATTGCAAGAATTTCAACCAAAAAGTAAGCTCCAAAAGAATGAAAAAAAATGAAAGATTTCACCTACTTCGATCAATCATTAATACTTATGGCAGACTTGATCTCTACCCAAGGAGCTAAGTAACAGCCATAAACACTTAGTTCACCTCAAGAACTGAACTTCATAATTGGATAACAGTCTTAAAAGCCAAGGATCTAGAGTTACTTAAATATATTACAAATATTACAAATTGCCACAATGAACAGGTCAGCCCAGAAAAAAACACTGAGCATAGCTAAGAGGTTGTTCAGTAGGAAAGAAAATAAAGCCATTTGCTGGACAATGATATGATGGGGTCAGAAAAACACCATTTTAAACCCACAGAGGAAAACTATACATGAGCAGTTGGCAACCTAGAAAGATAGAGGAAGCAGCAATCTATGGTTGGAGTGGAGGGGAAGTGAAACTTGAGATAAGGATCCCCTACAGACACACCCTCATCTTTGTCCTAATTGGCCACTCCAATAGCCCACTTTAGTGCAATCCCAGCAGTAGAAATAGAGTCTTTTATAAGACCCTTGGCTAAAGGCTATAACAAAGGGATACAGGGTAGAGAACAGGGACAAGGTGGCATATTAAACCAGTCTCGCTATGATGTAAGCTAAGTTTGGGGAGTAGAGGGGAAAAAATGGACCTGGTCAAATGTTCCATTCAGGAGAGTTGCATTAGGGCTCTTGTAAGTGATGAGAGAACCACATCTCAGCATGGTTCCCAACAAACTGGCATGCTTCACTCCCACAGTGTATGGACAATGCTTCACATCCAAGAAGACCCCTATAGAAACCTTGGTATAATTGCCATTAAAGGTATCAGCAAGGACTCTGAGACATCAAACCCTCAAGAAACTGTGAGAGCATCCAAAAGTTTACAACAACTAGATTCAGATGACATTCTCACATTGGGAAGTTACTCCTAGATTTGGGGGGAAAAAGGTGATGATGGAGGTAAAACCTGAGATGGGATGCCAGACTTATAAATATTCCCTGTCTCCAGTTAATTCCTCATTCAGTGCTGCCTTCTCTCTTACCCTTAACAAGCCTTATGATAGCTTTCTGCTTAGTTGTCTGTCACATCCTTCTCCACTCTCCTCTACCTCCCCCTGAAATCTGGCACTTTGGTTTGTTAAGTGGCTTGCCTTTACTAGGCCCTCAATTATTTGTTGATCTAATTAATTGATTAATTAATTAACACTTGGAATTTAATTAATTCTTTGCCTGCATATTTGTATGCTCAAGTCATACATGTATTGTAATGAATGGAGGCTCTATTTCATATCATCATGGCCTTTACCTCACTGATTCATTCACATGAGATAATATCAGTGTATCTCTTGCCTTGCCTAACCCAGGCTGCATTTAAAAGATGTCTTCAGACCAGCCAACTAGGGACCATCACCTGGTCTCCAGATTGGTTAGGCCTGACCTTGTCTTTATGAGGTATGTGTTGGTTCCACTACACTGAACATAGAGCCTAACTAATGAGTGAAACATGTGTTCTAGAAATGCTGGGGTTTGCTGGTTACAGCTTTTCACGTCAGCCATAGTAGAGTCATGTACATGAACAAGTGGCCTCTGGCCATTCATACTTAGGGAGTTCCTAATAGGTTTATCCTATATTTTACAATATCCTTGGCCACAGTCAATAACAGAGACCAGAAATAGAACATAAGAAAAATACACTGCTAACCTCAAAGAACTTTTGGAAAGAATTCCTTGATGAATAAATTGGAAGCTATCCCCAGGTTGTAAATAAAACCTCATTTACAACCAGAAGACCTCATTTTCTCCTTTATAAATAATATTTTACTACATATTCTTTTCTTGAAATGGCTGGAGATCAAAGTCAATCTTACACATAACCTAGTTTTGAGGTGAAAATTATCCAGAGATATAAATGTGGTTTGAAATCTTAATGTTTTTTTTCTAATCATACCAAAGAATTAGTGAATGAAAGGGGGTTAAGATTATTTCTTATGTCTTAATAATGTGTTACTAAGTGGGAAATACTCTAAGTACTTTACATACATTATCTCATTTACTACTCTTGACAACCCTGTAAGGTAGGAAAATAATTAACAGATCATCCTATAATTAATACATGGTAAGACCAAAATTTGCAACCTGGATTATCATCAAGTATGGCTCAAAAAATTTAATATTTAGAACAGTTAAAAATAAAGGCAGGGAGCAGTATCAAGGAGGTAGAAAGAAGTGACCAAAAGTGGGGAAATTTGAGTCTGTCCCCAATACACTAACAGGCCAGCACATTAAAAACAAAAAGCAAAATAACATGACAGTCTTGGTCTAAGTATCATCCTAGAGAATTGAATTACAAAGGTCCAGGTGTAGTGGTATCTGTGCTAGGTGAGCAATTTTATTCAAAAATGCCACATAATAAAACTCTGCATTAATTCTCTAAATTCATCTTTTTTCCAGCAACTTTTCAAGAAAAGAATGAATAGAGTTTGGCTTTTAAAGATCTCTCACTAATACCCACTGCAATCATCCATTTTTCTTATATCCCTCTTAGGGGATTGAGCCCCTAAAATTAATTTCCCAAAGTGGCAATTGACTTGGATTAAAAAATATAAAGATGTTATTTGTAGTACTATAATTTAGTAAAAGTTCACAAAGTTTTAGACAGTAAACCACATGTAAATAAGCAGGAAACTTTGTTCTTCATGATTAGCAAAAAAGAAGAGAAGCTTTGGTTTATTAATGCTTACAATTTTGGGATAGTAAGTGCTAAATGAATTTTGCTTTTCTATGTGCCAAATTCTGGAACTGCTTGTCAGCAATGGGATGTTTCTCTAAAGATACAACTTTGGGTGCAAAATAGTGATGCTGATTTTTTTGTTTAACACTGACTTTACTGTATTGTTGAGATAACCTGACTCCTAAATCACAGTGGGCACAGACCCCATAAGTTAGGTGCGTCCTGATTATTAGGCAAAGCAGTGGTTCCCAAACTTCAGTGTGTATCAGATTTCACCTGCAGGACTTGTTAAAATTCAGATTGCTGGGGCCTATCCCAGAGTTTCTGATTTGCTAGGTCTGGAACAGAGTCCAATAATTTGCATACCTAATATGTTCCCTGGTGACGCTGATGGTGCTGATCTGGGGACACACTTTGAGAATCACTGAAGTAGAAGAAAGGGAAGTAGATGGTCATCATAGTCTACTGGAATCATCAGTTATCTACTGTTTAAAATCATTATCTCTCCACTTACTAATTGTCTTTTTAGAGATAATACTGATTCAAGAAAATGGATCATATTTCAATATTGAAAAAAAAAAACGTATTTTTCCCAATATCATTTCTTAGAAGCAAGTTCTAACGAAAAAGAAAATAAATTAGAACCAATAAGAGATTGCTAAGTTGACTAAGTATAAATACACATAAAAATCATACACATAGGTCAGGAAAATCAGTTGAAGTACTTATTTGTGTTTTATTTTCCCTCCATTTCTCACTCATCTATTCTTCTTTACTGGAAGAGAGAGTCAATTAATTCTCTGCTCCCCTTTCCTTAGACTTGGAGTTGCTACACTGAAAGCAAAAGTTGCCTGTAGATAGCTGGGCTGTCCAGTTTTTGTTTTTACCGAAGCCTGATATCCTATAAAAGAATTATGGTAGGAAGAAAAGGGAAAGCAAGGCTGGCAGTGCAAGAGAGAAAAGTACCCATGGCTAGGAAGGGAAACAAATTTGCAAATCCTGAGTATTCCCTGGCAGGTGGAGAAAATGGCTGAAACAGGATCAACTCTTGTAGTAGTATCTCTCAGCCTAGCTAAAGGCCCCATGGCCTTTTCGTATTAGCACAGTAGCAATGCCCACATCTTGTGACCATAAGGGTGTGACACTAATGGTCTCAGCAGCCTCCTGAAGCTATACCCCATTTTCTAGGTATCATGTACCTCAGTGACCTTAGAGAAGGACAGAAAGTTCCATAATTACTAGAATTGATTTATTTTCCTAATAGTGCAGAGGGATAGGGAACGGGTGGATGGTAGACCTGAGGTAATACCAAATTTGATTTAAAGAAAATAAAGAAATAAGGATATTTCTTGTATGCCCAAGTTTGATTACCAATTTGTATTTATTTTATATTAAAAAAATGAGTCCATACTTATTCTATATTAAAATAATAGCAACTTTCCTATATGATGAGAAAATAATTCCATTAACAAGGCAATAAAGTTACAAAATACTTAGACTAATTTTTTTAAAAGATTTTATTTATTTATTTGACAGAAAGAGACACAGCAAGAAAGGGAACACAAGCAGGGGGAGTGGGAGAGGAAGAAACAGACTTCCTGCTGAGCAGGGAGCCCGATGAGGGACTCTATCCCAGGACCCTGGGATCATGACCTGAGCCGAAGGCAGATGCTTAAGGACTGAGCCACCAAGGTGCCGCCTAAGACTAATTTTTTTTAAATGTGCAGGAAACATGAGGAAAACTGCAAAACCTTAAGAAAGACATACACACAAAAATGCAAGATTTGAATAGAGAGATAAAGCTATATTACTATGTGGGAGAAGTCAATATTAGAGAGATGTCAATTCTCTTCAATATATGAATTTAATTCAATTCCAGCTGGATTTTTGGGGGAATGGAGAGACTTGACGGAGAAATTCTAAATTTCTTTGGGAAAATCAGATCATTAAATTAGTTGATACTGTTACAGAAACAAGAAACATACCAATGGATCAATATATGAATCACTTGATAAAGAGATAGGGAGAGAGAGAGAAAAAATATATATATATAAAATTAACTAATAATTTAAGGAAAAAATAATTTTTTTCTATCGTAAGACCAAAATAACTTTCAGAGGGACCAAAAATACAAATGCAAAAAATGAAACAATGCTACAGCTAATAGAAACCATAAATTGATTACAATAAGACATGTCATATCTACAGGCCAAAGGGGAGAGGGAACATACATAAAACTAACAGAAAAATGAGAATAAACTGTTTGCCACACATATGAGAATTAACTGACTAATATCTTTATTAATCTCATTACTAATAAAGGACTCATAAATCCATAAGTAAATATGAATTAGAATGGACAATTCTTTTGAGAAAATATACAAATGTCAGATAAGCCTTGGTGAGGTGTTCAACTTCACAAATTATTAAATAAATCAAAATTAAAATAATCACATGATGTCAACTTTTACCTACCAAATTGACACCAATTTTATTTTTTTAAATGACAATATTCAGGGGCGCCTGGGTGGCTCAGGGGTTAAGTGTCTTACTTTGGCTTGGGTCATGATCCCAGGGTCCTGGGATTGAGTCCCGCATCAGGCTCCCCGCTCAGCAGGGGGCCTGCCTCTCCCTTTCCCTCTGCCGCCCTCCCCCTCCCCCACTTGTGCTCTCTCACTCTCTCTGTCAAATAAATAAATAAAATCTTAAAAAAAATTAAATGACAATATTCAGCAGTGGCAAGAGTAGGAAAACATGCTTCTTGGATCTTGCTGATATGAGTGTGACAGCCTATCAAAAGACAAAAACAAATGCTGTAACTTGCTGATTTTGACCAAAAAAACATTTTATAATTTATATCCATTTGAGAGTACTTTTCTGTCTTGTTAATAAATCACCTGTACATTTGGTATTTTATAATTTATACCCCCCCACACACACACACAAACAATTTTATCAACTATAGACTGAGTCCCTCTTCAGAGCCCAGTATAAACTGAGGGGCAGGAAAGGAAAGTCATGTGGGTGGAATCCTAAAGTGTTCCAGAAAGTCATACTGCTGATTTTGCAGTTTATACCTTCAGGAACACAGCATGGAGAATGATTTGCCTCACCTTGTAACACCTCAGAAACCTCATTACTAAAGATGATGCCACTCACATTCTTATAGAGCATATGCATTGTGAGGTCTTATGGAAAGTATATAAAATTACAACCATCAAATTTGGTAGCAAAGCTTTATACTGCTTCTGCAAAATATAATAATGTCTTCTTAATTCCCTAGGCTGGCAAGGCTCATGCAGCATCATTTATTTAAGGATATCTACATTTTCAAACACTGTTGGGTGAAAACCAGCCCCATCAATCACTGTGGCAGGCTACGTTCCTCTTGAGTTTATCTTTCTGTACGTTTTGTGCCAGATTTAGTTTGCAAACCTCCAAACGGGGGAAACATGAGTCTTGTTTAATCTTCCCAAATATAAAATGATGTTGTTAGACTATCATTTGCCATTTGAACTCTCATTCATTAATGAAACATTGGTTAAACAACAGCCTATCCACCTTTTAACTACAATACTCCCTTGTGTCTGGGGAACCCTTAATGGATGACCTGTTTAAAAACACAGGGGATATTTTATTCGTGTTACAATTTGTGTGAAACTTGTCACTGTAGAGGATCTTTTCTTAATGCGAACGGGTTTGTTTATTTTAATTTCCATTAGTGTCTGGGAAGACAAAAATGATGAATGATGATTCTGAAGTAATAGATTTCACAAGTCAGAGAGTTACAGTGGATGTGTTTTGCTTATCTCAAGTTATTTTATCAGAAGCACAAACCACTGCCACCCCCATGATACATGAAGATGACCTCATTTCAGCTTATGTATTAGAACCCATTTCCAAGGTTACCTCAAGTGTATGAAGAGAAAGAGCAAATAACTGGGTCCCAGCAGACAAAACGAAGTATATACCAGGCAGAGAGCGAGAGGAATAATTGCTGGACAGCGGACTCTGTGAAATTACCCGACTTGTCTTTCCTCTCCATACCATGCAACCTGGCCCAGCTGAAGGAAAGAGAATTCTATGTTTAAGTTTTTGAGGAAGCACCAAACTATTTCTTTCCACAGTAGCTATGGAAGGGATACTTAAAAAATGTATACTTCCAGATGGAGAGAAAGCCAAAATTCACTAGATTTCCAGCAACTGGGGGAGCTCTGCCAGTTCAGGCTACCTTATAGATTTGAGTATTTCAGATACATTTTGGATCTCAACAACTCTGAATCTTGGTCATTTAGGCCAATTTGTCTGCAGGTTGACCTCCATCTGTCCACTTCCAGCCCTAGGACCATTCTCTGGGTTCTCAGGGTCCAAGAATTCCCTGTCAAAATGGCTTTAAATCTACTTCCAGGACCTTTGCAGACACCTTCCACAGGTCTTTCCTCCAAAGGCAGTCCATGCCTTAGTATGTACACTTCTACACATCAGGAGTGGCTTTGGCCTGTCTTTCGATGGAGATGTAGACATAGCTTGGGTGTGTGGCCTGGGGTGTGCACACACAGACCTGGAGGACCTTAAATTATGGAAAAGAGCTGGGCATAGGAAGAGAAGGGGGTAAGCTGAGAAATGAGGGTCAGTTCTCCCTGGGCCACCATATTCCAACATGGAACTCTAAGGAGCCTGAGAATTCGAATGTAAACCAGACTTCTAGATTTTGAAAGTATAATTGCCAAAGTAGGTGGACAAAATGCAGTTTATTCAACAGCTTGTTAGGATAATTCATAATTTTGAAACATTTAGATAGAATATGCAGGCCTCCATTTGTGTTCTTCCACTGGAATCCATAAGAATGAGGGATGGGACTATTTATCCTCACAACAATTTTTTTTCACTTACACAAGTAGCATTTTATTTATTTATTTATTTATTTATTTATTTATTTATTTACTTATTTTATTAAGTTTTTAATTCCAGTGTAGTTAACATACAGTATTATATTAGTTTCAGGTGTATAATATAATGATTCAACACTTCCATACATCATCCAGTGCTCATCACAACTGCCCTCCTTAAGCCCCATCACCTATATCACCCACCCTCCCACCGATCTCCTCTCTGGGAACCATCAGTTTGTTCTCTATAATTAAGAGTCTGTTTCTTGGTTTATCTCTCTCTCTCATTTTCTTCCTTTGCTTGTTTCTTAAATTCCACATAGGAGTGAAATCATCTGGTATTTGTCTTTCTCTGACTGACTTATTTCATTTAGCGTTATACTCTCTAACTCCATCTATGATGTTGCAAATGGTAAGATTTCTTTCTTTTTCATGGCTGAATGATATTCCATTATATATACACACACCGCATCTTCTTTATCCATTCATCTATTGGTGGGCACTTGAGCTGCTTCCATAATTTGGCTATTATAAATAATGCTGCAATAAACATAGGGGTTAATGTATCCCTTTGAATTAGTGTTTTTGTATTTTGGGGGTAAATACCTAGTATTGCAATTACTGGATCATAGGGTAGTAGTTCTATTTTTAACTATTTTTAACTTTTAACTCCATACTGTTTTCACAGTGGCTGCACCAGTTTGCATTTCCACAAACAATGCACAGGAGTTCCTTTTTCTCCACATCCTCATCAACACTTGTTGTTTCTTATGTTTTTTATTTCAGCCATTCTGACAGGGAAGCGGTGATATCTCATTGTGGTTTTGATTTGCTTTTCCCTGACGATGAGTGATGCTGAGAATCTTTTCATGTGTCTATTGGCCATCTGTATCCCATACAACAAAATTTTTAAAAATAGATATTATCATCACCCCCATTTATGTCTGAGTAAATGAAGGCAAAAAGAGGTTACATCTTTTTTTTTTTCCTTACACAACTGAGAAGTGGTGCAGGTATGATTCACAGTCATCTGACCCATATCCTATGGTCTTATATTTCCCAAGCGAATGAACCACGGTGACTGTTTTTCAGAGTCAGGACAGAGCCCCAAGTCAAAAACACCAAAATCAAATCTGACAGGGATCAGAGACTGTAAAAGAATAAAGCCATGAAAATTAGCATTTATGACAAGAAGTAAAATTACAGAAAGAAGAGATGGACAGGCCTACAACAAAATGGAATAATAAGTGAAAATATTTCCTTCCCCTGTGAAATATTTTTAACCCAAGTAAAAATATAAAAATAATGGAAAAGGTCTTTTTTTTCTTTTTCCTGAATCTTTCTGGGCTCTCTCCACCCAGACCCCCACTGTCTCCACAGTTCTGAATCTGCCAACATAAATCATTGTGCAAAGCAAATCATTAGGGTTGCCAGGTGTTCAATTTTGAACCAGACAGTCTGGTATTTGAATTTTCTGCCGAGGAAACAAATAGAGAAAATACCAGTGATTTTTAATTAAGTTTTGTTATTATCATGTAAAGATGAGCTTGCAGAGAACATTTTCACTAGCTCTCCAGGCTGCACTTTACTCTCAGCCTGCTTTCACTTAGATATCAAGCCATCTAGGCCAGGCTGTCTCCAAACTGAGTGCTAAACCAAGCTGATGAGCTTGGCTCTGAACTCATATTGGCACCTTCCACATATTGGCTAGGCCTCATGCAACTGTGCTAGATCATTTTCTTTTATTGATACCTCCAAAGCACTGCAGCAATTGGCAGAGTTCCCTGGGTACATTTTTTTAAATAATAATAATAAAATAAATACATAAATAAATACTCAGAAGGACATTGAAATGAAGGTAAATGAGCCATTGATTGAGAGAGTCATATGAATGAGTATGTCCATAAGTCTAATCATGGCCATTGAACTGAGGAAGACAGTAAAAATTGTTATTCCATCATTTACAAACAAACAACTTACTTTCTTTTTTTTTTTTTTTTTTTAAGATTTTATTTATTTATCTGACAGAGAGAGACACAGCGAGAGAGAGAACACAAGCAGGGGGAGTGGGAGAGGGAGAAGCAGGCTTTCCACTGAGCAGGGAGCCCGATGCGGGGCTCGATCCCAGGACCCTGGGATCATGACCTGAGCCGAAGGCAGACGCTTAACGACTGAGCCACCCAGGCGCCCCCAAACAACTTACTTTCTTAAGTAAAATTCTATCTAGGTCCCAATTAAATCTGGCTCCCATAACATAATACTAAATTGGTGTGGGAATCTATGATAAGAGAATACCTAGAAATCCTTACATTTTGAGGAAATGGTATATACACTGTTCATGAACTTCCCAAACGAGTGAAAAGCAAAAGGGTTTGGATGGATATTAGTAAGGAAAGAATCTTGTCTCCTTAAAGAACTTTATTTAACCTTAAATAACAGTAAATGTTTGTTTTTAGCCACTGATGTCCAAAGATCTTTAATATACTTAGGTGCATTCAGAAGAAAAAGACGAAGGACACGTTTGCTTTCCAGAGCACCAATTAAAGTCCCCCCTGGGAGATTTTCAGGAGATATTAGTCTACCCCAACAAAATTTTGGAGTTACAAATCTTTTGTCTGCTAGGCAATAGTAAGCTCTTAAATTGCACACTTTTAATCCTGACTTGGCTCTTGTGAGAATTCACCACAATAGAGGAACATAAAAATGTGCAAAAATATCACAATAGATGGCTACACCACAGAATTTATTATCCTCAAAACTTTCTCTTCTCTGCTTCTTACCAATGCATTACTTTATTCAGTGCCTCTCAGTGGGTTGGAGAAGAGGTGGGTTTTAACCTTCCCCCGGGTGGCATTTGACAATATCTGGGCACAGTTTTGGTTGGGAGGTGCTACTGGCATGGAGTGAGTAGAGACCATGGATGCTTCTAAACATTGTGCAATGAACAGACCAGCCCCCTAGACTAAAGAATTATTCAGCCCAAAATGTCCATAGTATGTAGGTTGAGAAACCCTGCTCTGTAGATCTCTGGAACAGAGAATTCAGCAATTTGGGGTTACTTGAATTATCAGAAATAATAATATAGATCATATAGATCACCTGAGGGTTGGTGAGGGCATAGGTAAATAAGAGTTTGCTCTGTGCCCTTTTGGCCCATGCTTCAGGGTCTGGCCAAAGCCACTGATGAGGCCACCAGAGCTGCCTCTTCTGAAGCAAAGAGGTGGCCACCATCCTGACACAAATATAGGCACACTGTACTGGTTCACTCAACACAGTGTTTATTAAGAGCCTACTATGTGCCAGACCCTGCATAGGGCACTGAGGATGGTGCTAGAAAGGACAGCCATGCATTCTGCCTTCATGATGCTTACATCATGGGAGGGACCCTCCCTCCCTCATGGGAGGGACCCATGCTTTTCATTTCAGGAAGCAATCCATTTCTTATATGGGTTTTTCCATTTAAATAGCCCAGAAATCAGTAACTGCCACCTGGGAGCAAAATCTGGTTTGCAAGTATTCAATACATTACATGAGATATTCAACACTTATTATAAAACAGGCTTTGTGTTAGATGATTTCACCCAACTGCAGGCTAATGTAAGTGTTCTGAGCATGTTTAAGATAAGCTAGGCTAAGCTATGACATTTGGTAGGTTGGGTGTATTAAATGCATTTTCCTCTTATGATATTTTCAACCTATGAGAGGTTTATCAGGACATAACTCTGTCGTGAGTCAAGGGAGATCACTATTGCAAAATGATCACCACAATAAGTCCAGTTAACATCCATCACCATACACAGTTACAGAATTTTTTTTTCCTCTGTTGAGAACTTTCAAGATTTACTCTTAGCAAGTAAAAGTTATCTTCTTAACATAGCTCCAGAAACTCAGGATATATACATACATGTTCTATAAATATACATGAACATACCTTCTGAAATATCAACCATACAAAGAAGATAACTTTTAACATTATGATATAAATATAAGTCTTTTTCCAAATGCAAATCACATACATATACATATATATACACACATGCATACATATATTTATATAGACATACCCATACATACATATACATATTACATATGAAATCTCTCTGAGTCTCAACTTCCTCATCAGTTAAGTAAGGATACTAGTCACCTCAGAGTTTACACACACATAACCAACATCTCTCTCTCCCATAAACAAAAAAATTTAAGCTGTTATTCAATAAAAATTACAAAATTTGATCTCAAATTCTCCAAATGGGAATAATATGGAGGATTTTTCACTGTGAAAATAATATTCCCATTGTGAAAAAATATTTTTCACTTCATGTAGTCATATTTAGTTCAAAAAGCCCCAAATGTGTGAACAAAAAAGCCTAACATTAGGGAAGTGACACTCCTGAAAATTCAAGATACTGTGTTTTCACTCATTCAGGATGAATGTTTTTCATTTAGCTAATGGTGAGAAATCTTCTCTAGATGAAGAACATAATTCAAACCTGGATGGTATCCTCATTGGGGGAAATAAGAACTCCCTACAAATTCTGTTTATGAGGAAGTTGGTACCTTACACAGGGGTCCATTTCCCTTAAGGGAAGAGCAATCTCTTGATCAGTGGATACAGTTTTTCAAGAAAATATCTATAGCACTAAATCTATTAAAACTGGTTCAATATTCTGTTGCCAGTCTCACATCAAATAGTGGGAAAAAATTTCAGTGTTAGCTGTAATCTATAGAAGAAACACAGTTTGGGGTATAAAATCATGAAGTTAACTTCATATCTTTCATTTGTTTAGGACAAAAAATCTGAGTTTTTGAGCATTAAAAATTTAATGTATAATACAAATATAAAATGCAATGCAGACTATTTTTCAAAAAATTCTCATATACATTTTAAATGTCTTCAGCTATGATGTTTAATATATTTAACACTGCCTGACAACCCTACGAATCATTCCTAAGTTAGTCATATACTCAAACTAATTAAATTAATTAGGTTTACAGGCAGTGCTCAGAATACACTATAATTTCCTTCTTCTATCCCTTCCTCTTATTTTTCTCCTCTACCTTTTCCTCTTATTCTTTCTCCTTCTTGTTAAGATTCATGGTTTTGAAGCCTCTCAATTTTTTTTTTCATCTGAATGGTGGGCATAAAATAGTAACCTTGAAGAGAAATTTATGTATTAAATAATTAATAATAATACTTTTTTAAATGTCTAGAATATGGTAGACCTTAATAAATCTCTTTTGGTACTAAACAGAGTTCTCCACAGTTCCTGTTCTTTGGACCCAAACAACGTAGTGTAGGAGAGGTAAATTCATTGTATTTTACCAACAATAAAAGCCCCCCCCCCCATGGAGAGCCTCTGAGGTGCCAAGCACAGTAGAAGGCTGCTTCTTTAATCTTTGCAACAATTCTAGAATGTGCTGATAGGAATGAGTTACACTGATTGAAAACTAGTATGTTAAATCAGTTCAACCTCACAATAGCTCTCAAAGGTGGTAGTATAATTATTCCCATTTGACTAGTGAAGAAACTGTGGTCCAGGTAAGTTAGCCTGGGTGCTCCTGTGAAAGTTATGAGAAGTGATCACTCACATGTTCCTTCAGGCGATCAGCAACGGGGACTGCTAGCCTGTCCTGTGCTTTTATGTAATTAGGGAAGGACAACCTCTCTAGGCGGACACATCCTTGATCCAGGAGTCATGGCTGGATTACAACCCCTAAGCTCCCTTCATGGGGGGCTTTGTGAATAAGGGCCCTGAGCAAACCTTCCACAGTTTCCCAGACATGTAAATGCCCATTTAGTACTCAAACGTATTTGAATGAACTAATATATCCAATTATAGCAGTTCAGATGATCTCTTGGGATTTCAGCCAAAGGATTTTCTTTAGCTACAGTCTTTATACTCTGTGCCACCTTCAGCAAATCCAGAGTATAGGGGAGAGCACTGGAAACCGCCCTGGGCATGTAGTCAGTACACATCCTCCAGGGGCCTGATAAAAGTGACCAGTTAATAGCTGCTTTCTTGTCATTGTAGAGAACCAAGTTGTCTTGTACTTATCTTTTTTAGAAGATATCACCAGTGTCTACAGAAATGCTCTGAAATTGTTCTGTGGATGTCTGATTTAGAGATTAAGTGTGAATGAGACTGTCACATGAATACGAGATTGTAAAGACATATTCATACATTGTATAGTATATTCTGCTTCAAATAGTCTCTCTGAAGTAAAATTCCACAAAATAATGCCTGTCTAACTTTAATGATTCAAGATAATAATAGTCTATCACCAATAAAAACATAAAAAAAAAAAATACTGGGAACAATGAAAAGGAAGCCTGAAAATGGAGCTTTTCTGCTGTTAGATCCTAAATACTTCAGACTATGAATTGATATTTAATGTGGAGTTGTCTACATTAGTAGGGACCCTGCAATTAAAGGTTGATTAGTTAAAATGTTTGTCATGTTTATGCAACACAGAGATAAAAAGCAACATTTTATACAGCAACATATGCTTAATAATAGCCTCATAATTACTAAGGCTGCCCATATTCAAGATAATTCCTTAGTGATAAATACATTAGACTCTACAAAAACATTATTGGAATAATTTAGCATGGATCATATAATGCAGTAGTTATTCCTGATGACTTTGCTTGACTGTATATATAGTTGCAGATTTGTGGGCCTTTTCTATTTTTTTCTTTAATTAATAGACTTTACTTTTTAGAGCAGTTTTGGTAAATGCAAAATTGTATACAGCCTCTTTGGAAGCCAGTTTGGCAGTTTCTTCCAAAGTGGCTGTACAGTTCTGCATTCCCATTAGCAATGAATGAGAATTTCTGTTGTTCCACATTTTTGTCAGCATTTGGTATTGTCAATGTTTTGGATTTTAGCCATTTAATAGATATATAATGGTATCCTATTATTGTTTTAATTTGCAATTCCCTAATTGCATATGATGTTGAGCACCTTTTCATATGCTTCTTTGCCATCTGTATATCTTCTTTAGTGAAGTGTCTGATCAGATCTTTGCTCACTTTTTAATTGGGTTGTTGTTTCTTATTGTTGTATTATAAGAGTTCTTTGTATATTTTGGATAGCAGTGAATTTGTCCTAGGTGCCTATAGTCTAATGGAGACATACAGTGGGGAACGTGATAAACTGTAAGTAGGCATATAACTGTGTCCAATCTCAATACCATGATAGAGAGAGTAGAGCCTACAACTCAATAACGTCTAGAAAAATCCAGTGTATGGGCCATTTTGTTTGAGAGAGGAAGTAGTGATAGAATGATATTTTATCCCTAGGCATTTGGCCAGATCACAATTCTAAATCTGCCTTGCAGTAGGTTTGGAACAATGTGACTGAATTCTGGACAAAGGAATGTGGATAAGAAGGATGTGCAGCTGGACCTGGCCTTGAAAATCTTCCCGCAAATCCTCTACTCGGTCTCACTCTCTTTCTCTCTACATGGTTGAAAACAAAGGATTCCAAGACAGAGCTACAAGGTAGAAGGAACCAGTCCCCAAGTCACCACTGGGAGGAGGGCTGCCCCACGAGAGCTTCCCAACCTACATAGAGCTGTAGACTAAGTGAGAAATAAACTTTTTTTTTTTTTTTTTTATGGAGCCACTGAGATTTTGGAAGATTTGTTATCGCAGCCAGCAATAAATACCTCAACTAATACAGAGATTCAGCTGCATGAGAAATGAGGCAATATCTTAACTGCCATACACATTTTTTTGGCTCAGCAGGGAGTCTGCTTCTCTCTCTCTCATTTTCTCTCTCTCTAATAAATAAAATTTTAAAAAAATCTTATAAAAAAGAAAGAAAGAATCTTGGGGCACCTGAATGGCTCAGACAGTTAAGCGTCCGACTCTTGATTTTGGCTCAGGTCGTGATCTCAGTGTTGTGAGACAGAGCCCCATATGGGGCTCCAGGCTGGGTGTGGAGTCTGCTTAAGATTCTCTCTCTTCCCCTCTGCCCCTCCCACCCCTAAAAGAGAGAGAGAGAGAGAGAAAATCGACAGAGAGGATATAAATGGTACCATCTGAACTTTGCTAGACTTTGGTAACTCTGGAAATCCCCATCAACTTTTGTCTATTATTATCTCTTTGCTTCCCTTGTTGGTCAGCGGTGGTGTAGTGGAAAAGAGCTTTGAAGTCAGACCAATTTGCTACCGATCAGCTTTTTAACTATGGGAAATTGCTTATCCTTTGTGCATTTCAAGGTTTATAACTATTTTTTTTTGTTTTTTTGTTTTATTCTGTAAAAGGATTGTTTCAATGACTAAATTATATGGTTCTTATCATCCATAATAGAAGCTCATAACTTCATGTAGTTGTAATACCTTAGGTCCTAGCAGGAATTAAATGTTTCCTCCCACCCTTCCTTCCTTCTTGCCCTCCTTCTTTCCTCTTATCCATCCATCCATCCATTCATCCATCCATGAGAGTATGTGTATGTGTGCATGCATGTGCACACACACACGTGTGTATGTGTTTCTGTGTATCTGTCTGTTCAAAGGCAGAAAGGAAAAGAACTGCAATGATTGTCCCATGGTGCCACCTGACTTGGAGGAAAGCAAATGTAGCAAGGGATGGATTTTGGCAGCTCAGAAAAGGAAAGGGAAGTTAGCAGTCTGAAGCCCAGGCCACTTGCAGTAAGAAAGGACTCTGAAAGGTGATCTGAACTGAGAAGTGATACTCTCCTCAGTCCCTGCTTTCTATCCTTTCCTTCTATCAGTCCTAATGCTATAGGGACTCAGCCATTCCTAAGCTTGTGGACTTCATGGCTAGACTGAGGGAAAAAAGTTCTAACAGAACAAGAGCCAAGAAAATGTGTATTCCACGAACATTTATTTTTAAGTTCAGTGCACCTGTCCTGACAACAGTTAGTGTCATCCAGGCTGGTATCAAGAGCTCCGATTCTCAGGACTCTTAAAAACATGTGCTTTAACTGTCATCATTTTTCCCATGACTGCTATAATACTCTATATATCCCTCAGAAAGAATTAGAAAGAGGAAGATTTTTATTAAGACACAGGAAGTGAACTGCCCTTGTTCTCTAGGAACAAGAGTCTGTAACCTTTAACTCTTGCAAACATAAAGAACAGACTTCATCTCTAAGGTTTCTCCAGAAAGATCCAGACCTTGAACAAGACAGAGAATTCAATGTACTTAGAATGGAAAAATGAAAAGGCTGAATCAGGGTTTGTTTCTACCAAACAGAATATGGTTCCAAGGAGCTCCCATTTTCTAAACCTTGTGCTTAGAATCCTTTATGTTTTGGTTTATGATCTTGGCTCCCTTCAACCCAATATCAGCCTATTCAAGGACACCCAAGAGGAGAGCTATATGCTAAAATAGCCATCCTGCGGCTAAGGCACACGTTTTCATACAACCATTTTATTTTACTCCCTGCTGTACTTCTAACAAGAAGTTTATCAGGTGTCTGGGTGGCTCAGTTGGTTAAGCATTTGCCTTCGGCTCAGGTCATGATCCCAGGGTCCTGGGATGGAGCCACACACTGGGCTCCCTGCTCAGCAGGGAGTCTGCTTCTCCCTCTGACCCTCCCCCCTCTCGTGCTCTCTCTCTCTCTCTCTCTCTCACTCTCTCTCTCTGAAATAAATAAGCAAAATCTTTTAAAAAAATGTTTTAAATAAAAAAATAATAAATTAAAAAAAAAAAAAACTTGAGGATACTTAGAACTTAACAATTACGTCATGCTGCCTTTGGCAATCATAACCGACCCTACTTTTTTCCAAGGACTGAGGATTAAATTTGTCATTAAATACATTGGCTTTCACAATTAGAGCACATGGAACATAAACTGGCAAAAAAAATCACATTTCACATGATTTTAATTACTGGGAAAATTGTCTAATGTGTGCTCTCTCAAAAAAAAAAAAAATACCAAAAGTTAAAAATTGAACATAGAGAAAGATAATTAACAACTAGACTTTTGGGACACCAAGTCTTGGCCATTTGTAAGCATTAACTTTAGAAGTATAATGTAAAAACTTATAGAAATATAATTTGAAGTTTCAATTTGATATATTTCTTTAATATTTATATAGTTTTGTGACTCCTGAATAATGAACTCATAATTTACATTTTTGGTTTCAGTTCCTCTGAAGCAGCCAAATGTGGAGTGAAACAAACAAAAAATAATAAAATTAAAAAATTGATTCTAAAATTTCAAAAACTAATATAAAAGAAGTTTTCATAATTAAACATTCATATAATGATTTATGAGTTGTAGCATTTATATTTCTAAAATTATTAAAAGCTTAAAACTGCACAAAGATTTTTGGGACATCCTTATTCGTTATAAAAAGATTCAAGGAGCACTTCAATATGCCATATGGTACTTTATAATGGGACTTAAAAATAGGAGTTGGTGTTTTTCTTGAAGTGACAAAAAATTACACACAATTATTACAATAAAGCACAATGAATATTGGATTTATATAAAGCTAAATGTCTTCAAAGAAGTTTATGGACTATACAAACTTCATATATTTTATCAAATGTATGAAATTTTGTTTACAGATAGAATTGGGCTTTAGGCTTGCTAAATCTGTAACAGATTATATACTAGGTACCAAGATAGCTTAGATTTTGGTTTATTGCAATCATCTACATAAAATGATCCTTCAGGAGCAATATGGAATGTACGCATCGTTGTCGTGCACATACTTAACGTTCACACACAATTGTTTAATTGCAGGCTTGCCCGTTTAGAGTTTAATTATTATTTTAGTGAGGCAGTAAGAAAGAAGCATGCAAACCACAGACTTAATACAAGACCACAGCCACAATTTTAAGGGCATCCTTTCTATCTCTTATTAACTTTGAGCCCTGGTGATCACTTGCTCTGGCTTCAGGTTACTAAAAGCATCTCCAACATATAGTGCACATGATGTTTGTTTTTAATTGCTGTGTGTAATAGATTTCACGTGTGGAATATGTTGGCAAATATTTTATAGACTATAAAAAATCCTGATAGTTGGATAAATGCTATTGTGCTGTAATTTCCTTATTATTATAAAAGCAGAGCTTTAAAGGTAATATTTTAATTTCCTGAGAATTCTTGCAATGCTCTACAGTTGAAATGGGATGGGAAATGCCACTTGTGATAACATTTTGATTTTAAACTTGCTAAGAGTTATGCTGTTATTAAGGTAACTACCATAAACGTTCTTCAGAAGATGCCTCACCTCAGACAATCGGGGGGTGGGGAGTAGGAATTAGATGACAATTTTATTGTCAAGCACCATTAAAAAGTATTTGATGTTCACAAGAAAACCATGACATTAGGTTGTGCCTGCAAAATATCATAAACAACGGGGCAATCTGGTGAATGGTCACACTGCACAGTGAAGCCTGTATGGTCACAAAGGAGAGGGGCGTGGCCAAGGCTTTTAGTTTTGCTTAGATTCTGAGCTAGACTCAGAGGAATGCATGATTTTGCATCACCTTCTTAAGTCACGTTGCAGATGTGCTCAGAGGGATTGGCTCTTCATTTCAATCACTCAGTTTTACCACTAGGCAAAAACACAAACTCTTTAGTGTGGTGTTGTAAGTTGAGCTCCCTTGGAAGCAGGCTGGCATACAGGGACTTTATTAGGAAGGGTTCTTGGGATCCAAGTCTGTAGAAAGAAGGGGCTGAAGCTGGATCTGGCAGGAAGGGCTGCGATGCAGCCTCATGAGAAGTCTCCAGGAGCTCTGGAAATGGGTTGACCTGTCAGAGCTGTCCTGAGTTGAGGTATAAAGGTCAGGCGTTTCAATGAGCTATTAGATGTGGGCCACCCCAGGAAGATGGCATGACTTTTGAGAAAGATGTTTTCTTTGGCTGAGGCAGTTCCAGAAGGAGGCTAATGGGTAGGCTATCTGCCAGCCTCAATCCCAGCAGCAGGAGGAGTGAGTCCTTTCTTCCTAAAGGGGGCTCTGAGTTACTCATCTTGGCACCCACCACACCCAACATGCAAGGTTAGACTGGCTTCAAACTGCTCTTTTATTTTTTATTATTATTTTTTAATTTGTTTATGTCTCTTTTCTTTTTTAAAAAATTTAATTCCAGTATAGTTAATACAGTGTTATATTAGTTTCGGGTATACAATATAGTGATTCAACAACTCTATACATTACACAGGTACTCTTAATCACCTTCACCTATTTCATCATTCCTCCCCTCTGGTAACCATCTGTTTGTTCTCTATAATTAAGAGTCTGTTTCTTGGTTTCTCTCTCTCTTTCTTTTTATCCCCTTTGCTCATTTCTTAAATTCTGCATATGAGTGAAATCATATGGTATTTGTCTTTCTCTGAATGACTTATTTCACTTAGCATTATATTCTCTAGCTCCATCCATGTTGTTGCAAAGAGCAAGATTTCTTTCTTTTTTATGGCTGAATATTCTAGTGTGTGTGTGTGTGTGTGTGTGTGTGTCTTCTTTATCCATTCATGTATGGGTGGACACTTGTGCTGCTTCCATAATTTGGCTATTGTAAATAGTGCTGCAATAAATATAGGGGTGCAGATATCCTTTCGAATTAGCATTTTCATATTTTTGGGGTAAATACCCAGTAGTGCAATTACTGGATCATATAGTTCAATTTTTAATTTTCTGAGGAACCTCCATACTGTTTTCCATAGTGGCTGCACCAATTTACATTCCCACCAACAGTGCATCCTTGCCAACACTTTTCTTATATTTTTTATTTTAGCCATTCTGACAGGTGTGAGGTGATATCTCATTGTGGTTTTGATTTGCATTTTCCTGTTGACGAGTGATGTTGAGCATCTTTTAGTGTATCTGTTGGCCATCTGGATGTCTTCTTTGGAAAAATGTCTGTTCATGTCTTCTGCCCATCCCAAACTTCTCTTTTTGTCTTATCTCCAATTATTCCTCTCCATGGATTCTCCTCTCTAACTAGCCTGTTGTGCCAACTCTCCCCAAACACACCTGCATAAACAGAGTCAGTGGACAATATGGACAGAAGACCAACTCTGCAGGTAGACTGACCTGGGGATCAGATTCCTGCGCTGACCCTTTCTGACTGATGGGTCAGAACAGTTCAGCTGATCCCTCTGTAGCTTGGGTTCCTAATCTGTGAAATGTGAATCACAGTACTGACGCTGCTAGATTATTGGAAATATTAAGATAATATCTTAGGTTGTAAAAGTTAGATCTCTTTTGCTTGTAAGTGACAAAAAAACAATCTGAAAAGGCTTAAACCAAAAGGAATCCTGTGGCTAAAAGGTCCAGGAGTAAAGTCTATTCATTTTCAGCTGAGTTCAGAACTCAAACCACAGGCCTCCATCTCTCTCCAGCCTCCAGCTCTTGCCTCTCACCATGTGTGTTGACTTCTGTCATGTTCCATGCACTAGGAAGATGGTCTGACAGACTACATCACTAGCCTCAATTTCTTCACTCCTGCTTCAAATAAAATAATGTATCTGTGCCCTTGTCATAGTTTTGTGGTTTTTGAAGTGCACTTTCTGCTCCCTTGATTTTGTGGCTTGCTCTAGCTAATGAAGGTCACTGGACATGATCGTAGCAGAGGCTAGTGCCAGCAAGGCTAGGTTTGCCTCAGGAGCATCCATCATTGACCAGCCTGTCAGGTAGTAGCTGCTTGTCCAAGGCAGGTGAGACTCATGATGAGCAGATGTGAACCTAACAGAGAGTCCAGAGTCTGGAGTCCACTCCAAATAGCCCAACTAAGTCACAGCCAACCTGTTACTCATGGCTGAGAAATAAAGAAGTTCCTGTTGTTTTAATCCACTGAGTTTGGGGACAATTTATTATTTTGCAGTATTATTGCAGTGATGATATATTGACAGAGATGCCAGCAACTTTAAGCCTCCATATCCTGTAGGTTTCAAATCTGGCAACAAAGAGAGCACCAACTCCCCTATTTCTCAAAACCAGGTCTGCAGTATGAATCTCAGGGGCTGTTGTTGACCTAAGTCATATGCCTATTTCCAACACAGTCAACAGTTATCAGGAGGGAATGCAATTCTTTCACTGGTCAGGCCTGGGTGACATATTGCCAAGAGGAAAAGGGGCTTTACTCTGAGAGTCAGGTTAATGGACATTGGGAAGCCAAAGAAGGAATTCATGCCCACCAAATATCAGCATCAATACCTCTCTCATCTTTTGTCTTTGCTCAAACCCTTCTCCCTCCCTGGAGTGTTGTGTGTGCTCCTCCCAGGCCCAAGTGCATGGCAGGCATATAAGCCATGTCCGCTGGGACTCACAGGCAACAGCCTTGCAAGAGGTCATGGCCAACGTGCAGAGCGAACCCATGCAGAGCTCCATGCAGGAGCTTCCTTCAAAGTGCAATTGTGCTGCTGCTGAGGCTGGGATGGCTGAGCTCCCAAGGCAGCTCTGGGGTAGAACAATGACCAGCTGCAGCAGCTGTGCAGATAACTGGAGACCAGGAATGGAGTGGGGGGAGCAGAGGCAAGGCAGGTGGTGGCTTTTATCTTCTCCACGCCTGGCAGGGCCCATTAGTGATTGGCTCAATATGACAGAGCTAACTCTGCTTTCCTATTCAGAAGGGAAAAGAAAACTCAACGGGGTAAAGCGACTGCAGCACCAGCTGTATGAAATTAAAAAGGTTTGCTCCTTCTGACCAGCTCCAAATGCTATTAGAACTACTGGGCTGTTCATAGAGACTCTGTGGCTTCCCAGGCACCCTATCATTTTCATGTTTGGCCCCCCAAATTATGTCAGAGGTGTTTTCTTTGTCCTAGGTAATTTGCTTGAATGAGCTGTTTACTGCAGCTTGGGGTCTGGATGTTCATTTACTCACAGACACTCTAAATTAAAACAAACTGCCATGAGTTTAGACTATTGTTCTTCAGTTGAGAGAAAGGGAGAAGTTTGAATGATTCAACGCAGGACTTCAGTGGTCTTACTTTTTTATCATTATTGTTGTCACTGTTGTTTTCAAACTTACTGTTCTTGATGGTTTCCCATAGTTGGTGTTTTCCTTGTTTAGTTCTCATTTCCCAATTAAAAATGAATGACAAAATATTTTGGAATTCAATCAAGTCATTGTGGGTCTGTGGGTTCATATGGGTAGCAAGTAAGAAAAATCCAACTCAAAATGACTCTAATAATAAAAGGAATTTATTACTCACATAACTGGAATAGACAGAGCTAGAATGGGCTAAAGATAAAGGCTCTACTTCTTTCCATCCCTTCTCTCTGCCTTATACTTTATCTGTTTCATGCTGTTATTGGTCCCCTTTGGGTCATAATATGTCTGCCAACAGCATAAGGGCTCTATGCTTCTTCATTCATAACCAGAGGTAGAGACCAGAGTCTGGCAAGGTCACAAAAAGCCCTGAGGTTCTCTTGTTAAAAACACATGACCATCACTAAACCAAATACTACACCCAAGGGGATGGGAAGTAATAATATGCTTAAACACATTAAGGCCTTCCCCTGCAGCTGAGGATGGTCAATTCAACACAGACCACATGGCTGACAATGGACAGAGATGGATTTCCAAAGGAAATTCCAGGAGATGTTACCACAAAGAAAGCTTCTTCTATGAAGGACTAAGTCGTAAGAGAATTGATGGCTTAGATGCTGATTTAGCAAATACCAGTGTCTGTGCCCTCCTCAAAGTTTACAGCCACATCTTTCCCAAGTGCTTTGATGAGACCATGGCCAGGGAAAATAGCAAGAAGAACTTGAAACAAAGAGCCCTGTGTTCATCGCCCTTATAGGTGTGATCATACTGTACACACTGATTAGATAATAGAAGAAAGATTTACCTGTTGATATGGAAAAGTTGTTATGGCTCTAAAAATACCAATTAAAAAGGCACAGTTGACATTTAGTAAAGTAGATTCTCTCTCTCTCTCTCTCCCCCTCTCTTTCTCTTCCTCCCTCCCTCCCTCCCTCTCACTCCTTCCTTCCCTCCTTCATTCCACCTTTCTTCCTCCCACACTTAGGAAATCCATTGCAAGACTTCACAAATGGCAAAACCACTGACCCCAAATGACACACTGTCTCAGATCAGAAAGTGGTGTCAACTCAAAGGGGACAGAGGAGTCAGGAGGTCTGTGGACAAGCCACAGTCACTGCTCTGGCAATCCTCATGAGAGAGCACAGGTGAAAGGGCCTGACTTGAACATTAATCCATTTTGGATCTGGCTGCCACACACGGAAGTGGTTGTCACCAGCATCCAACAGCATTGCTTCTTTCTATCTTTATATGTGGCAGTGGTGGTCCACAGCACAGGCTGAGGATTTCACTCCAAAATCAGTAAATTCACTCAGTGACTTTGGAGGAAACCCATAAGAGAAACAAACTAAAAACAGGTATTTCAACTCATTGTGCAATTAGGTGTGAATTTTTCTGGGAGCTCCTGATACAAGCAAGACATTTTCAGACACAGCAGCTAAGTCACTGATGCCTATTTTACAAATACAACACTGTAGAGGCCCCTGGGTGGCTCAGGTGGTTAAGAGTCTGACTCTTGATCTCAGCTCAGGTCTTGCTCTCAGGGTCATCATGAGTTTGGGCCCCATGTTGGGCTCCATGCTGGGCATGGAGCCTACTTAAACAAAACAAAACTATAGGCTAATTTGCTTCCTAGCTTATTTATTACTATTATTTCTTTCTTTAAAAGATTTTATTTATTTATTTGAGAGAGAGAGAGAGAAACTGTACATAGAGCAGAGGGAGAGAGGGAGAGATTTTGCCAAGAATCCTATATGTTTTAGGCTTCTTCAGGGAAGGATCAGATTAAGGGGCATATATTTAAACTTGCTGTCTTGCTGGAGTGTCTGGAGACCCAGGATCAGCCCGACCGAGGCTGTCCCCAGTGGTACCCATAATGAATGGACCAGGATACAGGGAAATTGCTGACTTGATCCTGAGACAAACCATCTCCTCCTATGCTGGAGCTGTGCAATCAGCTTTTGCAGCATTTCCCATCCCCTTGGATGTAGTGTTTGGTTTAGTGATGGTCATGTGTTTTTAACAAGAGAACCTCAGTGCTTTTTGTGACCTTGCCAGACTCTGGTCTCCACCTCTGGTTATGAATGAAGAAGAATAGATCCCTTATGCTGTTGGCAGACATATTATGACCCAATTGTAAAAAAGAAAAAAATTAAAGTGGGAGGGAGTTTAGTTTATCTTCCATCACAAGGTATTTAAGTTTCTTAAAATCAGGAAAAAAATGTGGCTTGATTATACTAAAAACCCAAGAGGGATATTTAGTGTCATCTTGAGCAGACTCAGTACTGAGCAGGGAACCAGGTGCGGGACTCAATCTCACGACCCTGAGATCCTGACCTGAGCAGAAACCAAGAGACAGACACTTAACTCACAATGCCATCCAGGTGCCCCTGTTACTATTATTTCTATTTTTTATTTCCTTGTGTTATTAAGGTAAAAATATTTTAAAAATCAAAAGCAATGGAAATATAGATAAGTAAATTAATAGATATTATGGATATTTCATGGACTAATAGGCAGAAAGATTGTTTTAAGAAATACCCAAAGCATAAATAGAAGGAATGTTCTGTCCCCAAATCTTACGTATATGTGAGTAGAATGAATGCTAATCATTATGTAAGTTATTTGTTGTCATCTGGCTGCATTTACCTATAATCATAAAATTAAATGACCTGCCCTGTATATTTGTTTTAAGTGTGTCTATTAGGGCTGTAATAACGTGGAACTGTATGTACTTCATTTTTCAAGTAAAGGATAATGAGAAATTATTTAAGCAGGTCTTTTCTCCTGCTTCTGCTACAGTGGAAGAGATGAAGGTGGCTCAGGAGACATTTTAAGGAAGGTCTTAGAACAAATGTGTAACTATCTAAATAGTGGTATCGTGCTCCCACACTTTTTAGCTGGTGCTGATTTTCTAAAATAAGGTTCTACTTAAAGTAAGGAAGATCGGTAATGCTATTTATTTAGTCTTAGAAGTCTTACAAAGCTCACATTTCAAAAAAAATTTTTTTTTCTTCTTTTTTACATTTGCCCTTACCATTTCTGGCTATTATTATGACATGTTTCTCAACAGTGTGGTGAATGTCTCTATAGGGACATGTTGTTTTTAGATTTTAAAGGTTTGAACTCTCCAATCCTAGAGTAAAAGTATCATATGAGTCAGTTTTATAAAATTGAGGTTAAAACAACAAAGGAAACATAATCTTGCCAATAACACTAGGACTAGACACTTTATATATTGGGGAAAGAAGAGAGAATAATAACACTTGCTTCTACATCAAAATTCCATTGGAAATCAGAAGATAAATTTTTAGGAAACACCATAACTAAGCTGAAACAATTTATTCAGTGTAAAAAAAAAAGATAGGAGCAGTGGGGTGAGATCTCTATGGCTCAAAGGGTGGGAAAAATTGTAAAAAAGAGAAAAATTAAAGTGGGAGGGAGTTTAGTTTATCTTCCATCACAAGATATGTAAGTTTCTTAAAATCAGGAAAAAAATGTGGCTTGATTATAATAAAAACCCAAGAGGGATATTTAGTGTCATGCTACGCTTTTGCTAGGAAGGACAAAAAAAATGCTCTCTAGAGAAATTTGGGGTACTAATTAACAATTCCTGTTTTCAGACCTCTCTCTTCTGGGTCCAGAACAGCAAGTGTGAGAAGACACACACCTGCGGTGATGACAGTTTTCTTTCTCCCCTCCCCTCATTAGTGTGAAAAGTTGATCAGAGGCGCCAGAAGGCACCCGAGGAACTTCTAGAATCCCATAGCAATCTTTAGGCGGGTTTTATAAATCTTATATAATGTTATGATGACAGATTTTGCCAAGAATCCTATATGTTTTAGGCTTCTTCAGGGAAGGATCAGATTAAGGGGCATATATTTAAACTTGCTGTCTTGCTGGAGTGTCTGGAGACCCAGGATCAGCCCGACCGAGGCTGTCCCCAGTGGTACCCATAATGAATGGACCAGGATACAGGGAAATTGCTGACTTGATCCTGAGACAAACCATCTCCTCCTATGCTGGAGCTGTGCAATCAGCTTTTGCAGCAAGGGACCAACTGCTTCCTAGACAATCATTGTTCTGTCACAGGCTAGCCTGCTCAACCCCACGGGTTCTCCTGTTTGCCCGAGTGGAGACAGCCAATTTACGCATCATGACTACATTTGCTGGCAGTCAGACTTTTAAGCTCTCCAACACCTCCACCAAACAGAATAGGGAAAAGGAAGGCGAAAAAATCCATCCAAGCATGATATAAAATGTATAAACACTTCTCAACTAAGGGGGCTAAGAGACAGCTGTCTTAATAAGGTGGTAATGAGCATAGTTCATTAAATAAAAAAGTACTAAATAAACTGGCTCCAGTCATGCGATCTACACACTGACGTACATTTTACTAAGTTTGAATCCCTCCGGTGTATGTGGACCTTCCCCATTTTCTAAAGAGAGAATTGGTCCTCCTTTTTAAACACCAAAGAACACTAGCACTTACTTATTTCTGCCTAATAAGATAGTTATCTGCATGCACATCTGTCTTTCTCACAAGAGAAATGCCAAGTTTATTAACACTGTTTCAAAGTCCTAACCCCCAAAACCTCAGAATGTGACCTTATTCGGAGACAGGGGCTTACAGATGTAGTTAAAATAAGGTCATTAGGGTGCATCCTAATCCAATATGCTTGGTGTCCTTATGAAAAAGGACCAGTGTGGACATAGACACAGACACACACATAGGGAGAATGCCGTGTGAAGACGGGGTATCGCTGCAAGCCAAGGAACGTGATGGAATGCCAGCAAACCACCAGAGACTAGGAAGAGGCAAGGGAGGATTCCTATACATGTTTCAGCAGCAACATGGCCCTACTGATGCCTTGATTCTGGACTTCTGGCCTCCAGAACTGCGAGACAAAATTCAGTTGTTCGAAGCCACGAGGTTTGTGGAACTTTGCTAAGCAGCCCTAGGAAATGGATACACACTCCTGAGATGTTCTCCCTTCCTAAAAAGTAAAAGTTAAATCATTTAATAGCAATTTACAGTAATTAAAATACGTCCTTGGATTCACCTCTCCTCCCACACTTACCACATAGATGTCACTTCCATCAGACCTGTTCAATGTAATGGCGGGAAAGTCTTCAGCTGTTAATATTTTGATGCGTGCGAACAATATAGTGAGAACTGCTGTCCTTATCCTGGCTTTAAATTTTTTTTCATGCTATTTATCACCAACAGGAAATTTCTTTTTTTTTTTTTTTCCCTCTACCCTACTAGACCATAAGCTCTATGAGGACAGGGAGATCTCTTCTGTTTTGCTCACTGTTGGATTCCAAGCGCCTCTCACAGCACAGTGTCTGGTACATGAGAGTCCAGTAAATGCTGGTGTGTGGCTGAATAAACTGATATTCATGTGAGGCACAGTGATAGGATTGAGAAGGGAGATTGAGAAGGAAGCAGGGCCGAGGAACTCTGTTCTCCCGGGGTGGGGCGGGGGGGTGGTGAGCTGATTGCTGCCCTGAAATAATTACCTACAGTCCCCTTTATCATAACTCAAATTCCCACAGTTCGTTCCTCTTTGGATTGAAGGGAACGAGTGGGAAATGCGCTAGTCTGGGCATCAAGTGACTGGTTTTAAACCACAGCTTTTCTAACGTGGCCAAGTTAAGAAAAACCTGATGACAAAAAGCTAATAGTTAATGATACTGTCAAAAGGACATGGAAGAACAACACAGTGGCGGGGCAGATACGGGTTTTAGCTAAGACAGTTGTGGTTCTTTCACTTATTGGCTATGAGGCATTAGTCACAGCCTCGTGGAGTTTCAATTCTAACTCATCTGAAAAATGGGAGAAAAAGCATTAAAACTCCTCCTATTCTAGAAAATTGTGACAAGAATTTTGCTGGTTAATGAACAAAGTGAAAGTGGAGATGGAAGAGCGATTCATGCTATATTTCATTGCTTCTAAGATACACTTTAAAAAGAACAGTGCAACAATTTAAATTTCTATAAAACTCTAAGGAGTCTTATAATTGGTGGGTGAAATATGTTATAAAACAAATATTTTATTTTAACTAAATACATAATAGCACCTTAATCTGCCAATCTTTTCACGGGGACAAAGCCTAGTCACTGGTGGGTGAATCTGATTGGCAGTTTGACACCCATATCAATCCTATCCTGTACTGCGGAGGACAGACTGCAAATCCTCTAGTTTCTAGACTTCCTTGGAGCAAGGATTCTGAATGCAAATTGGGTTTCTTCCATTGGATTTGCCTGTACATGTTTGGGAAGGAGGAAGGATGGAGGAAGGACACTCTTGGGCTGTCTTTGACAGGCAAGCCGCGTTCCAGATTCACAGGGGTTTCATGAAGCATCATCATCCCAAGAACAGCTGCTTGCTTCGGGAGCATTAAAAGGCAGTTGTGGTGGTGGTGGTGGAAGAAGCCTCCTGATTCTCTACCATCTTGAGCCTGTGGAGGAAGTGGCAGCTCCCCAGGTGGGCCAGTTCCTATGTATTGTCATTCCTGGAGGCACAGGAGAGAGCCTCATCTCCCTGCTCCTTTCCTCTATGTCATAAGCACCTGACTGCCTGTCTAACATGCTCTTGAACTTAAAATACCTGAAATATCACTATCTGAAAGAAGCCTTTTTTGATATGATGAAATTTCAACAAATTGTGCAGAGTTTATTTGCTCTTAAATCAGTTTCTACAACACACTTTTCTGAATATTTTCCAAACTAAATGTTTTAACCCTGCTTTGTCTTTCGGTTCACTGTGACTAATATTTGACTTTGACTTTGACTAATATTTCTATTAGTTTAAGAACCCATTCATTTTCCTCAAACTAGAACCCATTTCAATGGTTCATTCATATTCTAATGAGAGTTCAGTAGATGATATTTCCATGTCTTATTTCTCTTTATTCATCATCCCATTTCCTCATTTTCATTCATATTCTCACCCATCTGCAGAATGGATCGAGCATTTTCTCCCTTACATCTTGGAGCTCCATCCCCGCCAGAGGTTTAGGGTCTCATTTCAGGTTCCACATCTCAGTCCCTTAGCCCCTTAATAGCTCCTGCTCCCAGCTGCCTAATTCATCTTCACACTCACATATCATATGGATTACTTGCAACTTCATATGGAAGGTGCTTTCTGTCCCATATTTACCATTTAGAGGTCTTCATTTAAGTGATATTTCTCACTAATTAGTGAAATAAGACAAGGGATAAATTAAGGACTGAATGGAGGGTCAGATGCAAACATTTCCCTGGATGTCAGAGAGCAGGTGTGCATACTTACTAAAAAAAAGATGGATGGATGGATGGATAGTTATATAGATAGATTAGATAGTTTCTGTTTCCAGTTCTGTTTGCAACTGAACCTTGACTAGTAGGGTCCACTAGATGAAATTCCAAGTTGTCTTTCTTGCACTAACCTTACTCATAATGTATTATTGTTGTTGTTGTTGTTGTTGTTATTTTTATTATTATTTCTAGTCTCTCTAAAGTTGAACCAGACTATAATGTATGACAAGGCAATCTGAGTAGAAAATTTTCCTAGTTTTTTATGATTTCCCCTAATCTTCTGTAGGGGTCTTAGCCATATCTACTTTGACAACATTTTTTAAAGCAACTGGCTTACATCAAAGTTTTGCAGCATCTTAGACTTTACTTTCATAGAGACAACAACTCTCTTTCTGTTCACATAATGTTAAATCAATTGTCATAAACAGGTTTGAGGGAAAACTGACTCTTATTAATTGAACATTGCAGTTGTTGGAAGCAAAGCACCCAGCCTTCCTAAAGAGTAGCCAGCCAGACCAAGATCAACATGCTATGATCATAATAGAAGGCATGTTCATTCTCTTGACTCTATTAGGAGATGATAATTTCCAAAACTTCTATTGAACCAATCTTGCAGTTGTTTTGTTTTGTTTATTTACGTGTCTTTCATAAGGACTGAAAATAATTTTTTATAAAGCACCTAGCACAGGGCCCAGAATAACCAGGCACTAAATGAATACAACTACTGTGTTTATGGAAATAAAGAATTTCATCTAGAGATGGTATGTAAGAGATGGTATGTCTCTGTATTGCAAGAGGTTGTAGTAATCGTATGATTCCAAATTTTTTTATTCTGATCAAGTCACAAGAAGCAAAATCAAGCCCTTTAAATCAAATATTATTTAGGGAAGGTCAACAGAATACATAATTATCAACCAAAACACTGTAGCTCAAATTGGTTCAACAAGGAACGAGCCAGTTAGCAGAACAGCCCTTAAGGAATGGAAGTTTGATTGATAGGGTGCCTTGACTGAAGGAGAGCATAAATTCTGGGGACGTCTTTGGGCTGGGATGGTTCCATTATATAAGAACTACAATAGGTGGGGCTAAATTCTAACCAAAGCTGGGGAAGTACCTAAAGATAGAGGAACCACAGCATAGGGGATAAAGGAGACAGACTTCTACGATTGCATCAAAGCAAGCTATAAGCCATGTGAGTGCCACTTTAATGCTAACTAAATCTTGCTCTTCGAGATTTAAAATGTGTGGTATCTTCGAAAATTAAAATGTGTGGTATGGGCAAGAGCTCTTCAACAACAAGAATATTCAATTAGGTAGAACATACCATTCCTTCACCATGTGAGATAAGGTGGAATTTACTGTTTTTACACTCACAAACTCCCACTTGAACAAGTCTGTACACAAGACACTTGGAAGTTCCCATGAAACAAACAGATGCCTTGGGCTTCTGCAGGTGAATTTAATCATTACCATATTATTACAATGATGAAAGACATGCTAAAAATTGTATTCCTTAAAGCCAACCACAGTTATAGGAAATTCCTGTATCTCCTCCTCTGTCAGTAACACCTGCCACAAGATACTGAGGGCTTTACTTTTGACAGAAGCTTTTTCAACAATTGTTTTCATGTTTGAAGGTAGTTATTTTATTTAGCAAAACAGCCAGGAGGTCTTTGGAGCTTCCCATCTCATTAGTTAAACCGATACTTCATTACATCATTCATATGTAGATTTTTATCACAAATGAATACATTGTTCTTCCATCCAGGAAGACAAAATAACTTTCAAATAGTGATCCTTAACTTCCTCCATACTCTTCACAATATTATAACTCTGGGGGAGACCAAAAGCGAAGTTCTGAAATATGTAGGAATCAAGCACTCCTTCTCCCAAGTCTACAAAGTTGTATATGCCAGAGTGAATGTTTATAAGGGTATTCAGAGAAATGGAGTGCTGGGACCTTCATTGCCTCTGTTGGTGAATAAAACACATTTAACAGTAAGTGGTTTGAATAATAATCCACTCAGAAATCCCAGCAAATGCAGCTTCCATTTATCACAACCAACAGGCTCTAGAACTGGTGACAATTTATTCACTTCTGTGCCTTCTTTGCGGCTGCACCACAGTTTGGAGGTGGGAAAACTAGTGGCTGTCGCTGTTATTTAATTTGAAGCTAACGTAAGATTGTCTTCAGTGGCCAAAAAAATAAATACTACGTGGATATGTGTGTGCGTGTGGATGTGTGTGTGCAAACAGCTAGCTAACTAGCTGACAGTATACCCAGTTAGAAGAATTAACTGCTTCGTTAGTGTAATTAAAGATAGGCTTAAAAAGGATGTTGAAACTACTAGCTAACGAGAGATTCCCCATCATTCTCACACTTCTGTGACAGGACTTCCTTTAGAAGTTGACTGTGAGGTAGTTTTATGACTTGTTTTTGCTTCTTGTGACTTGGTTAAAGTGGAGCCCAGGTAGATGAGACATAGAACTTACAAATTAGCAAAAAAGGGGCTCATTATTTCCCAGTTATTTCCTGTGGCCTTAAGAAAATTGTCAGCAAAGCCTCCACCCTCTGAAATTCAACCACACCAACTGTTCCTATTACTATTAGAGTTGTTTAATAACTAATCTAATGATTTGTTTTTTTCTCCCAGACCAGGGGATACATGATAATAGGAGACATGTCTGTTCATCTTAGTAACCCTCGTAACTCACACAGGGCATGGGGCCTAGACGGCTCCTAGTAAATACCATTGTATGAGTGAAGAAATACATGAATGCATGTAGTATTTAGTATTGTTTCATATCCTTTCATATAAACTGTGTGTCCTATTTCTGACTACCTTGGAAGGCTGAGGTTCACAGTCTATACCATAAATAGCCCTTAAAAAGTATTTTGCTTGGTGCATGGTGATTGCAATAGTGTTTGTTAGTTTCTAACTGGATTGGTTTTGAAACTGGAAGATTTCATGTTTGTTTATTTAAGAGAGAGAGAGAGAGATTTCAAGTTTCTTTTGAAAAATCAGTATTTTATAGCAGCAGAGTGCCCGAATTCCTGCATGGCTCTGACTAGCTGGAACTGAGTAGAGCTGGTCCTGTTCAGAAAATTCCAGTTTAAGACCACCCCCCATGGTCTTCAGGGCACTGAGGCAAATTATCAGGCTCCATTTATAATGGCACACCCTTTCTTGTTTGTCTCACACCACAACCACTTTGCTTTTCTTAAGTTATGTCCCTGATCCCTGTAGGCCTTTGAGTTTGCACCCACATTAAACCTAAACATTTTTCTTTTCCCATTCTGTGTCTAATATTACGCTGTGTATGCACCAGAAAATGAGTAATTACTGGTTGATAATGATCATTCATCATAATTATATGAAAACCAACCAGTAAGGTAACATGTCCTAGACATCATCATCACTCCTTAAAAAATAAATCCCATTAGAAAACTCAAATTTTAGATTCTTAAACTTTTGTTTTCAAATTAGTCAAACTGAAAATAGACAAAGCATGTTGCATTACACTACAAGCCAATGAGAAATTAACAACAATAATAGTACAGTTTAAAGAAATATTAAAACATAATTAAACATGGAAAGTTTCACTCTGGATTTGACCATTTGTCCCTAAACGTTTTAGGGGAATCCTGGACAAAAGTCCTCCCTAGCCAACAGCAGATGACAGATATGAAGGAGCAGAGTGCTGCACTCCTTTCTTCCCTTATCCCTCAGACAGTGGCTCTTAAAATGAAGGAGAAAGATTGAATGCCTGGATATGGAGTCCCTGAGTAATTGAGTGTTGAGTGAACTGCCCTTGGACAAAAGCACTTTAAGAGGTGATCTGGTAGTTTATCAAATGAACATTTACTCACTGACAGCTGTAGTACTCAGAGTGTTCTGGGTCCTTCTCTTTCCCAAACACCCATTTTCTATGGCTGTTGAGACTTTTTACTGGCTATCAATCTAACCCTGTGTGTCTAGAACCCCACCATTATTCCCCAGATCGTAGGTGTAGAGGATTTTGTAATCTACAGCATTTACCAGACTTTCCATATCCTCTCACTCTGCAATCATTCTTGCTAGGGTCTAATGAAGGCAAAACTGCACGATAGTACAGTGGAGGCAAGGTTTGGGATTGTTTTGTTATATACAAATCTGTTATCAAAGTACAGCCTAAATCGAAAATATTTTATGAACTATCTCTTTGAAATTATTAAAGTATTATAAGCATGTAGAAACCCAGAAAGAATAATCTGTGTATTTCCCACCCATCTATGTTAAATTTTAATATGTTGCCATATTGACTTTGGAAATATTCATTCAAATATAATGCACATACAACAAAGTAGACAAATCTTAAGTTGTATGGCTAGGTGAACTTCTACAAAATGAACAATGTCCTTTATCACCCCCCAAGAACAAATTATGGAACATCACCAAAATCCCAGAAGCCTAATTTATACCTACTCCCAATCATTTATAATAGATCTTAATATTTGGGAATATAAGTCCACCAAGTTTGTTCCTTTCAAAACTGTCTTGCAATTCTGGGTCCCTGCATTTCCATATGTTTTTTAGAATCATCCTGCTACATCACACACACACACACACACACAAGTTAGTTGCTGAAAATTTTTATTTACTGCACTAAAGATCAGCTTGGAAAGAACCGATGTCTTATTTTCTTTTAATCATTGAACATGGCATATCTTTTCATTGATTTATGTCTTACTTTATTTCTCTAAGTAATGTTTTGAATTTTCTATGTAGAGTTCTTGCATCTATTTTGTTGGATTCCTAGAAATCTAATTATTCCTAAAAATTTGCTATTTTCTGAAAATATTATAAATTGCATAACTTTTTTTTCTTTAAAACATATATATATATATATATATATATATATATTTTTTTTTTTTTTTTAATTTTGCCGGCTTAATTTTTGGCTATTTTTTAGTGTTATTTTGTTCTTTGACAAATAAAAATTGTATGCATTTAAGGTGTACAACATGATGATTTTATATACCTATATACTGTGAAATGATTACCACAATCAAGTTAATTAACATGTCTGTCATGTAACATAGTTGCCATTTGTGTGTGTGTTCAGAACACTGAAGATTCATTCTCAGCAAGGCGCCTGCGTGGCTCAGTCAGTTAAGCATCTGCCTTCAGATCAGGTCATGATTTTGGGGTCCTTGGATGGAGCCCCACATTGGGCTCCCTGCTCAGTGGGGAGTCTGCTTTTCCTTCTCCCTCTTCCCCTCCCCACTGCTTGTGCACTCTCTCATTCTCTCTCTCTCTCGCTCTCAAATAAATAAAATCTTAAAAAAAAAAAGTTCATTCTCAACAAACTTCAAGTGTACAGTATTTTACTGTTAACTACAGTCACTATGCTATATATTACATCCTCAGAACTTACAAGACTGTACCCTTTGACCAACATCTCCCCATTTACTCCATCCCCATCCCCTGGCAACCACCATTCTACTCTCTGCTTCTATGAGTTTGACTTGTTTAGATTTCAAATATGGGATCACACAGTATTTATTTCTGTCTGGTTTATTTCACTTAATTTTCTCCAGATTCAACCATATTGCCATAAATGGCAGAATTCCCTACTTTTTATGGCTGAGTAAGATTCCATTATGGAAAGATAGATGATAGATAGATAGATAGATAGATAGATACCACAATTTCTTTATCTCTTCATCCATTGATGGACACTTCCCATATTTTGGCTATTGTAATAATGCTACAATGAACATGGGAGTGCAAATATTTCTTCAAAACACAGATTTCACTTCCTTTGGATATACACACATAAGTGAACTGCTAGATTATATAGCAGTACTATCTTTAGTTTTCTTTTTTTTTTTTTTTTAAGATTTTTTAATTTACTTGACAGAGAGAGACAGTGAGAGAGGGAACACAAGCAGGGGGAGTGGGAGAGGGAGAAGCAGGCTTCCTACCTGAGCAGGGAGCCCAGTAGGGGACCCTATCCTGAGACTCCAGGACCATGGCCTGAGCCAAAGGCAGATGCTTAACGACTGAGCCACCCAGGCGCCCCTATCTTTAGTTTTCTGAGGAACTCTATACATTTCTATAACAGCAATACCAATTTACATCCCCACCAACAGTGTATAATTTAAGATATCTAGTATAATAAAGATACCTAGGTGTTTTCTTTGTGGGAAGGCTTTAAATTTCTTTTAAAAATTTGTGAGTATTTAGATATTTTAAGTCAAAGGAATTTATTGAACTTAAAAAAATATTCAAATACATTTGTATAGAGTTATCCATATATATTCTCTTTGTTAAGCATTTTCATAAGATTGGTAATGATTGTTGATATTTGGTAGATTGTGCTTTCTTGCTCACTCTCTTTCTGCATCAGTTATGTTAAAGTTTGCAATCTTATTAATCTTTTAAAGAATCAATCCTTTTCTGTCTTGAAGCTCTCCAGTATGTCTTTGTTTTGTATTGCATCAATTTCTTCTCTTACCTTCATTACATTTCTTGTACTTTTGCTTCTTGAGCTGAATACTTAGATCGTTGATTTTCAGCCTTCCCTACTTTCTAATACACACCTGTCAGGGTACAAATTTCCCTTTAAGCACTTCTTTAGCTGCATCTCACAAGTTTTGATATGGATGTTTTCACGATCTTGTCCACTATGATATTTTAATTCCATGATTAGGTCATTTCTTAATTGCTAACTATTTAGATATTTTTTTAACATTTTGTTATTAATATCTAGCTTAATTCTACTGTCAGAGAATATACTCTCCATGAGTTTTAAAGCAGTACATCTATATGAATTTAACCCTTTGAAATTTAACGAGCTTTACATGACTATTTTAGATATGACACTTTTTTCAATTAATTTATCTTTGTCTAACTTCTTTTCCATAAAATTGTCTTAAAAAAACTTTAATTCCTCTTATAACTTAGCAAAAAATTAGTCTCATTTTTTAAGTTTTATTTGTAAATATGAATCCATAGGATGGGTAAAATCCAAACAAAAAATGACAGCTGATGTTTCATATTTTATCTCTCAAATTATTCTACAATTTAACATTGATTTGCCAAGTGTGTTTTTTGTGTATAGTTGACTATTAAGGGACCATATATAGTACATATTGAAAAGAAATAAAATAAACATTATTATGCAGTTTTAATATTCACTAAATATTTGGTTCATAATCAGAATTCTCATTTGAAAAAAAAAACAAGTCTGAATCAAACAGAAATAGTGTTTGGATTACTAATTAGATTCATTGCCTAGAATAATTATAATCTACAGAGGTAAAATAACTGTCAATGGCATTTTCCCACTAGGTTCAAATTATGAGAACTGCCCTGGGTAGCACCATGGGAGATACCAGTGAGCTTTTCCTTCTCTGCTCCTCCATATCCATCTCCATACTTCTCTGCCCTGCTTTTTGCCTGGAAGGAAGTAGGAAATTGACCCCCTAACTACTGTTTCAACTGGCACCCTTGCCATCTATCCAGCTTCCAGTTAGGTGAATGTAACAAGAGGCCCTAGTAGAACAGGTGGTGGGAAGACAGGTGAAGAATTTTTTTTTCCTCCCCTAATCTACTTTTTCTTCCCTGACCATGATTTTTTTTAACTTTCTTTTTTTTTTTTTAATTAACATATCATGTATTATTTTTTTCAGGGGTACAGGTCTGTGATTTGTCAGTCTTACACAATTCACAGCGCTCACCATAGCACATACCCTCCCCAGTGTCCATCACCCAGCCACCCATCCCTCCCACCCCCCCTCCACTCCAGCAACCCTCAGTTTGTTTCCTGAGATTAAGAGTCTCTTATGGTTTGTCTCCCTTTCTGGTTTCATCTTGTTTTATATTTCCCTCCCTTCCCCTATGATCCTCTGTCTTGTTTCTCAAATTCCTCATATCAATGAGATCATATGATACTTGTTTTTCTCTGATTGACTTGTTTCACTTAGCATAATACCCTCTAGTTCCATCCAAGTCATTGCAAATGGCAAGATTTCATTTTTTGATGGCTGCATAATATTCCATTGCATATATATACCACATCTTCTTTATCCATTCATCTGTTGATGGACATCTAGTCTCTTTCCATTGTTTCACTATTCCCTGACCATGATTTTGACAGTGGTTACAACCCTCAAAGGTGACAACTCCTGTCAGGTACCCTTTTATTTTGTGAAGATCCTGGAAATTTCCATTTGTTCTCTTATTCATTCAATTGAGTGTCAACAATGTTTAGTTAGTATACTAAGGGCTAAGAAAAAAAATTACATGCATGCATGTGTAGATATGTGTGTATTCTATATATGTGTACATACACATACATGCATGTATTTATGTATATATTTATATGTGTATGTGTGTATGTATTCTCTTATTTAATTCCTAAAACAACCCCTGGATGGCTTCCCACTACCTATAGTGAAGATATCATACATGATGCCTACTTGAAGATTCAAGGAGGATATTTTCTTTTTTGAAGACTTATATGCAATTAAACTTTGAAGGCTAAATCATATCTTAATCACCTTGAAAGCCAACTTTAAAAAAAAAAACTTCTTAAGTGTATTCTGGATCCCTTGATAAAGCAAATAATTCTTTCATAAAGATTAATTCCACCTTAATTTATCTGTTTTCTAAGTTAAAATTTGTGTATTCAGCTTTTCTTTTAGATTTTAAAGTTCAACCTGTACAAATAATATATCTTACTAAGCCTTCATTTAAGCTGTCAGTTAAGGAAATAAGTCTTCAGTTGTCTACAGACTAGAATATTTAGTTGTTGTTTTACAAGTGACTTATATTGCTTCAGATTTTTTTTTTTTTCTTGTTAAATGTCACAGCATTTATTTTCTATTATTTGGGTAGCATGACATTAAATCTGTGAAGTTTAAGCACAATATGAACATGAATTAATTTTAATTTATAATTTTACTATCTCCAACTAGATAGGTGACAAAATGTTTTTGTGAGACAGAATTTTCTGATCAGTATCACATATTTATAAAGACATGTGGAAAATTAAATCTTATTTATTGTACACAGGCCATATATTCTCATAGTTGAATATTCAGTTTGTCATGTGCCTAAAGGGGCACAGTTCTATAAAGCTTGAGGGTCATTGACCTAAATATGGTAGTAAAGTCCCCTCCCTCATACAATTTGTGTGTGTGTGTGTGTGTGTGTTTTAAAGCTACTATAGCAGATAACATCTGGTTGCATGTAATCTGAATTCATCTAAAATCCCAATGTAAACAAGTTCACCAATAGAAGGGGCAGTTAAACATTCCACTGGCTTTAGATAATTGAAACCATCTTCCAAAAAATCACCTTCAGTTGCCAGACTCCAAGAAAGAAGCAGACAGCTCTGGCAAAGTATCAGAAAGAGCCGGGGGGGTGGGGGGGTGGGGAGGGGGAGGATATGAGAGAAAGAAAGAGAAATAGAACACAAGTCTATTTTCCAGAATACAATGGAAGATCATTAAATATTCTACAGTATTTGTAAGATAGGATGGTTAATGTCATGCCCACCCAAAAGATATTTTTAGTGGGAACACAGGATTAGAGCCTAGAAAGCTATTGTCATTTGCATTTATTGCAGATTCTTGCTTTCAAGCAGTAATATCTCTAAAACATCATAGCAGAAGGTTTTTTTAAAATCTGATTTTCAAAAAAATTCAAAGAAAGAAACCCCACAATTTCCTATGTGAGCCATTACTTGTACATATTCAAGTATATACATTTGGCTTTTGGAATTATATACTAGATGCATGCCTAAAAACCAACAATTCTTCTGGTTTATGGCATATATTGCATTAAGGGTATTATAGCCTTCTTTTGAAAGGGTTATCAAATCATTTCATCTTTTTAGTCTTTTCCACAACATCTAATCTCTGAGAATGGTGGGACAAAAGAATCCGCTTAAATCCTCTTACATGAAAGGCTACATGGAGTCAGGGAAAATGCATAACGTTACTTTAGATTAATTATATACTTCAACAGTCAACTAGTCAATCTCTATGTCAACCTACTGCATTAGTGTATTATCAATGATAATAAAGTTTTGATAATTTGACCCATCTGGAATAAAAATAAAATAATAAAGCAATTGATTTTTTGTGCTAGACAACCAAGTCAGCTTACTTCTAATTGAAATGTCAGGACAATATGCATTTTAACTAGCTTCTAGACAGATGCATTACAACACTTAAATTCTACAGATAGAGACACCATTGTGTTTTATTTATTTTGCAAGCAAGATCATTAAACTAGTTCTGACACAATGCTGCAAGCTTCCTTTGAAGAATGTTGCAGATGAGAAATCCATGTTTTAAGAAAAGATTTCACTTCAGAAAGGTGATCCTAAAGCCACTTATCTGGAAAGAAATACATCATTTTCTCTACTGCATAGCCTCAAGTAAATTCTAGATGTAAAAACAAAATGAAACAGAACAAATGAAAACCAACAACAACAAACAAACAAACAAAAACATTGGCTGCCAAATTTAACACAGCTCTCACCACAATTTGTGATTATGTTTGCATGTGTGTGTTAACCGGTCTCTCTCTCCTCCTTCCCTGATCCAGTATGGCAGAGATCTCAATGCTTTGTACATAGCAGTGCATTCTTCAAAAGAAGGAAGAGGATTTGATAGCTAATAGGAACTCAGTAAGTGTCTTTTTTTTAAGATTTATTTATTTGTGAAAGAAAGAGAGAGAACATGCGCTCACAAGCTCACGAGTGGAGGGAAGGACAGAGGAAGAGGGAGAGAGAGAGAGAGAGAGAATCTCAAGCAGACTCCCCATTGAGTGTGGAGCCTGCCATGGGGCTCGATCTCAGGACCGATGAGTCATGACCTGAGCCAAAATCACCAGTTGAACACTTCACTGACTGAACCACCCAGGTGCCCCAAGAACTCAATAAATGTCTTATGGATGAATGGATGAAGGAGTAGATGGTCATAGTTGTAACCATTTTGATCCAAATAGTCCTAACTTCTTTTATTCACTGCATATTTGTCAACTTGAAGCATTAATTAAAGCGGTACAGATAGGATAACGGAGTCCCAATCCAGTCCATGCCCAAACAATTCCAGACTCCATCCCATTGCCAACTAAAACTTTTCACCTTACTTTGCCTTTATCCTTTACAGGCCCATCTTCCCCCAAAAAGTTAGATCTATTTTGAAAAAGAACCTGATTTGCAGGCTGCATCAAATCCCTTTCTGAAGTAGGCAATGCACAAGTAATAATTTAATAAATTAAATTGAGGACTGGAGATAAGGTCTTTTGAGCTAAGAGGCATTAGGGGCATTCTGTCTTTGTAAGCTTTAGTTTGCTCCTTTGCAAAGTAAAAAAGATAAATTCCTATGGTCTATCTCTCAAGGAAGTTTGGCAAAAATTAAGACTTAAATATATTCAGCATGGAGGTTGAGAATTTTCTTTACGATAACATTTAGTTGGAGTCTACCCAAGAACTGGGTATCTGTGTTTGATGTGTAGTCATTTTTTTTTCTTTTTTTTTTTTAAATGATGCAGGTTGTTTTTATGGTTTCAGTGACTCCCAGGGTAAGGGACACCTATCCCTGTACAGCCAGTAAGCAAACATCCAGGGATTGAGGTGAGTAAAACTTTTTTTCACTTGCTGTTTGTACTGACATCATTCAAGGTTTAAGAAGGACTGGGAAAAGCAGAGGTGTCTGAAGTCCTTCCCTTGCTTGGGGGGGCCATCAAAAGCAGCAGCAAGCCCAGTCAGCTGTGCACAGCACAAGGAGCTACTTTACTATGGCCTGAGAAATTTCACATTGAAACTAAATAAATATGGGGAAAAGGCTAGTCTCACAGAAAGGTACAGAATCCTGCTGTTTCTTGATCCCTCTCTTCCTGGCTATTTTTTTTTTTTTTTTTTTAATTTCATTTACCCAGCTTCTACTCCTATGAACAGTTAGAACCTTTTTTTGAGTGCCCAATGAAGAATGCTGGGCAATCTCAACAACAGATATGTTCCTATGCTCACTCACCCCACCCCCTCTGTGATTTAAGGGGATCCCAGAGCAAAGCATATGAGTAATAGGAGATACCCTTTTTCTTTCAGTACCTTTCATTGCGCTCCTCCCTCCTCACCCCAGCTAAAGGCCTCTAATTAGAGTTTCAGACTATTGAAGTTACTCTACATATTAAAGTTAAGGAACACTGTCCACAGTTCTCTTGGTCCTTGCAGAAACAAGGGCCTTATATAGGTTTTTTTCAGCGAAAATCCCAGGTCCTGGCAGAGTTGACCCCTTGTCTCCAAAGATGTCTGAATAAAGCAGGCTGGCAAATCTGCAACTTACAAAATAAACATCCTCAGCTTCTTAACTCACTCAAATTGTGTCCCTCCTTCTTTAGCACTGTTCAATCCGCATCCTTCCCAAAGGTCTAAATTCATATTTTAAAAAATCTGTTATCTATTTCCCACCTATTAACCCTCACAATGATCACATTTCCAAAACTCTTTCATTGACATAGGGAAGCTGGCTCCTCTCTGAAGTTTAGGATTTATGGCTTCAAGTGAAACCCCAGACCAACAGATGGATCCTGGGAAAATGATCAGTTTAAATTTCTGCCTCATCTAACCCATCAACTATGTATCAAAACTGACCCAACCTGAGAATCATTTAAAAAAATTTTTTTTCAAGATTTATTTATTTATTTTAAGAGAAAGAGAGAGAGAGAGCATGAGAGGAAGGGACAGAAGGACAGGGAGAGAATCTCAAGCAGATTCCACACTGAGCACGGAGCCTGACACAGTGCTCGGTCTCATGACCATGAGATCATAACCTGAGCTAAAACCAAGAGTTGAACTGACTGCGCCAAGTAGGCGCCCCTGAGAATTTTAAATCACTGATTTTGGATCCAAATGGTTATAGCTGTGACCACAGCTCATTAAGGTCTCCAGAGAATATCATTTCTTTTAAAGTTATTAATCAGATCCAAATCAAAATCGAGATGAGTTTCCTTCACCCAGGATATTTCTCTATTCTTAAAACATTGTCAGGTTCGTCCACTGATTATTCCATTATATAACATTTTTATATATCATTCCTGCATCCAGAAGAGCCATATATATAAAATAACTAGGATTTTTTTTCCCAAAAGACTAAATTCTATATGTTACCATAAGGTGACTATTTTTTTAAGTTATGCAATTAACACACACTCACTTATACACATATATCTTGACATTACTTTGTACATACTAAGTAGTCACAGAATGCTCACTGATGAATTCACCTGTATAAGCAGTGCTTTTATTTTAATAAATACAATCTTATCTGTTCCTTCTTCAAATCTATGAAGACTTTATTATTTTCTACAAATGCATACCGCCATGTGAAAAACCACAGAATTATTTAGAATAATTTCAATATTAAAGAGTATTTTTAAATGTTCTGAAGAATTCTGGACATAGATGTTTTATTTATTTTTTATTTTTTTTAAAAAAAGATTTTATTTATTTATTTGTCAGAGAAAAAGAGAGAGAGCACAAGCTAGGGGAGCTGCAGGCAGAGGGAGAAGCAGGCTCCCTGCTGAGCAAGGAGCCCAATGCGCAACTCCATCCCTGGACCCTGGAATAATGACCTGAGCTGAATGCAGATGCTTAACCGACTGAGTCACCCAGGCATCCCTTAAATGAAATTTTAAAAATAAAACTCACAGATGATCCCCTGTATTTCATCAGCTTCCTACCAGAGGAAGTTATGTATGAAAATGAGCTTTGTTAGATAGTTTTCAAGCCAGCATCGATGTTGGATTTGTGGCCTTTGAAAATGAGCTCCCATGCAAAGAATGGTCAGTGCAAATCCCAGATGTGGGTACTGACAGGCCACTCAGATATACCAAATCTGCAGTTTTTAGTCTGCAGTAAAATAAATTGTATCTTCAGAGACAAGCATTACATGAAGCATGAATGTCACTCGAAGACACAGATTCCTCCAGGAGCTTCTGAAGAAGTTCTTCTTTTTTTGCGTGGGGGGGGGGGTGTTTTACAAAGACAAACAGTAAGAGAATTAAATTCATCTGGAAAATGTAAACCCCCATCTCAGGAGAGACTTTGGCTGCCTTGCCCCTGTTACCATAAATTCGGGGGGATGAGTATCCTTGATATTTGTAAAGTCTAACTTTTGGAAAATACTCATCGAGATCTTCCACATGAACCCAGATCTTTCTATTTCCAGGCACAGAAGTCACAGGAGCACATCCTGAGAACAAGTGGAGGAGGGAATTTTCCACTTCTCCCAGCTGCAAGATTCACTCTGAAGACTTCCTTCTTCCTGAATTCAGACTAGCAATGAATCGATTTCTGAAACTTCTGCTCATGAGATGTTACCGTGTATCTTAAGTCCTGGCCATGAATGAATCCTATTAAAAGCATTCTGAAGAGTTATATAACTTGGGATCTCACAGAGACTCTAGCACATATCATGCATATAAGATATATTCAACAAGTATTTGACAAGTTAGTGAAACAAGGAAATGGTGCAAAAACTATGAAATGTGTTTACAGAGTAAACCAAATTTTGTTCTTTTACAACATATTCCTCAGCATCATCTCCTTTGGAAATGGACATTTCAGAGGCTGGAAAACATTCAACACATCTTCTCTGATCAACCTATTTTTGGAAATGCCTTCAGACTCTGTAACTAATTCTTCAAAACCTCTGGAATAGTGACTTTAAAAATTGCACACTGAAGATCCATTTGATTTTTCAGAACAGTCTGAGTGAATTCAGAGCCAAGTCTAGTGAGAAAAAGTATGTGAACAAGTTATTTAATAATAATGACAGCAACAACATCAATAATAATAGTAAGTAACCCCTTTTGAATGCTAACTAGTTGATAAGGACTAGGTTATATTCTTCATCGTTAATCCTCAGGGCAGCCTTATAAGCAGGTTTGATTATGATCCCATTGTAAAGATGAGAAAGCTGAGGCCCTTAGGAGGTAAAACAATTGCCACAAACCAGGTGTTAGATTTGAAACTCAAAAATCCCTCCTTTAACACCTGGAAATACTGCTACGCCTAAGGATTAAAAATGAGGTGGGACTATAAAAGAGAATGAAATTAATGTTTTTCCTATAGCTTTTAAATAGGCCATAGGCAATTCCAAAATTCTTTGGAAAATGACAGTTTCAGAGGAATGGAATATTTACTGCTTGAGGGTAAGGATACTACCCCTTGTTTTTTACACAGGAGTTCTGGGTAAATGTGTTGAAGACTCAGTTCACCCTTCAATATAGCCATGCCATCTAAAAGGATCGTAGGGTCCTAAGAAGAATTCAGTGCCAAATCATATTTTACATATTTGCAGGCCATAGAAATTTTGTGCCTTTGAACAAGGATTTGGTTTTGTGGTCTCCTAAGATTCTGAGGAGGTGATGAGGGGGAGCCAGGGGTGAGCCTAAAACATCTAGCAGAGGCAACTTGGCCAAGGTGAGCCCAGATGCTCCCCCAACTTCTCCCTCTTCCTTCCAACCCTCCCCCTGGCTCAGAGAAGCTCTCCTTTTAGCTGATTTATGTTTACATTTGGGGGCTCAGAATAAGATTTTTTTAAAAATGCCTTTGTTGTTTTCAAAGGCTTCTCAGAGTCTTTCCATAAACACCTAAGGTGAAGAATCATTTGTGAAACACGCCCTTTTATTTACCTAAACTTTAGCCTCTTTTGCTAACTTGACTTAAGAGCTCTAGCACTTAGAAAGGCATCTAAGTTATTTGGCTAACATGTGATTTGAATGTTTTGGAAAGATAAAGTCTATAATTAAGGGATTGCCTAACAATGGATCTGCTGGAACTGAAGGGCATTTTCCCTAAAAGTGTGCAACCACAGGGAACCTCAGGTGAACTATATTGCATTCAACACTTGTCATACACTTGGGACATTCATTAACTTTAATTAGGGCCATAAAAAGATGCCTAAAGAAAAAGGAAATGCTCATTTTAAGATAACATTGTGGTTGCTCCCTTATTTCTTCCTGAAGTCTAGACCAAGAAAGGGAATTTTTTTCTTGACCTTTATTTAAACAGGCAACCAGGAGGGAACAGCCATTCAGACTGGGCCAGGTGCCATGTCTTCAATGGCCCAGGAATAGCCCAGCAGCTATTTCTATGCCAACTATGAGGTCTCTCTCCACTGAGAACAACTTCCTTAACAAAATAAAATCCAAAGGTTATTTTCAATCTTCAAACTAAAGGCCATAGGGTATGACCACTCCCAAATACCTTAGTACAGGGTTTGTGATAGTTGGCCTTTCTTAGATTAGGGAAAACCATAATCATTTATCAGCCTTTAATAATATAATAATCACTAAAGATGAATCCACTGAAGATTTCAAACCACCTTCATTAAATCACCAAAAAGCTATTCCATTAACTGGAAGCACTTGCTCATCCATCTTGCCAACAACTGGGCCTTGACAAGTTTCCTTTGGAAGGTGAGCCTTTTATGAGTGGCCCCAATAAGGAGTCCTCTGCTGTTGGGACCTTAAAGGCTTGTTAAGTGGATGCAGAGCTTCCTACACACACCCCACTGCTCAGGTCCAAGGAAGGCAAATAGAGAAGACAAATGATCACTCCACTAGAAATCAGAGACAATTACTAGGGTGAACTTCTTCCTCTGCATGCCAATAGTGAAGACACCTATAGAAAATTCAAAAGGGTATTATGGAGGAAAATGTAGTTCAAGAGGCAAAGTTCAGAACTAGTGTTTGCCTTGGCATCCCGAGGTGAAAATGTAACTGAATGACTGAAGACCTCAAAATGCAATTGAGTGAAGTGTCATGTGTTAGATAATGCTAGATGATTGGTAGTGTCACACTGCTGTCACATTTTAAAGGTGACTTATTCCCATAGACAATGAAAGGATGGCAGAATCTGGAACTGCCATTTCTTTTTTACCCTTATTTGGCCTTTGGTAGCAACACAATCTGATCATCAAACCAAAAAGCTTAGAGGGAGGAGTGGAGCATGGTAAGTGGTGTACAAACAGAAAATCTTCTTGCTCTTTCACTATATTTACTCCTTCCTGACTGAATGCCTCCCAAGACCTGTCCCCAACACAGTGCCCACTCATCTATTACTGCAGGACTTCCTTCTCAGGTTCTTGGCTCATTATTGTCAAATCAAAGCTATTTTTCTCTGCTCCAAAATTGCCTTTCCCCCACCCTGTAGTTCCCTTCAGATACATCAGACCTGTACTAATTACTTATTATTATTTATCATATTCCACCTGAACAACTCCCTCAACCCTGCCCATCCAGCAGATTCTCCAATATAGATATAATGTGAACTGTCCTTTTTCTCATTAAAGTAGCAGTTGATTACAAGTCACTTAAAAAAGGAGAAAAATAAAAAGTGAAAGGGGAGCTTCCAAGCCGCAAAGGTAACTGAGCACATCTTTATTACTCAGGATGTTCTTGGCTTTGCTAACCAGCCAAAGGGAAGTGATACCTGAGTTTCAGTAAACAAACAAACAAAAAAAAAGACAAAACAAAAATTAATCAGAAACCCCACAAAACAAAACAAAAAAAGACTATTCTCTTTTACCACTAATCAGTCTATTGCTAGCTCTGTGCTCAAGCCCATCCTGGGGCCCATCCTAACAGACCCATTGTACCCTCTTACCCTCCAAACTCTGGTGTTACAATATACACGTGAAATTGTATTAAAATTAAACTCCAAGGCAGCTCTAAAACCCAAAGGGGGTAATTTGAAATCATGTTCTTTAAGGGGAAAGAAAACAAAGCAATCACAAAGCCTTTTCAGCAGAGAGAGCTATTGTGCTTGGGTAAGTATTTGAGTTTCCAGCCCTTTTAAGCAGTCGCTGACATCTGCTCAGTATCTGTCCTTAATATTAATAGCAGGAGGGAATCCCCTTGAATGGAGGTCAGGCCTGTGGGCTGTGCCTTAGAAACCAGGCCAGTTTCCACAAGTCAGAAATAGTAGTACATTCCAATGACTTACATGAATTCTGCATATCAAAAGTCACATCTCCCTAAGAAGGGTTTCATTACTACCAACGGAACACCATTCAGACTGTCAACATCACCACTACCTATCATTATTGGAGGACTTTATTTATTCACCTGGCTCACCTTAATGCAGGACCTTGCAGGCCATGATGGGGACCCCCGTCTTTTTCCTAAGAGCCATGGGAAATGGGAAGCTGCCCCAAATATTAAAGTTAGGTGGGAGTCACATACATATATGCGCTTCTGTTTTTCAAGGATCCCTCTGACTATACTCTGGAGGAGAGGGGAGGGAGCCCACAGGGCTGAGGAGGCTTGCTGGGAGGAGGCTTCTGCCCTAGCCTGGAAGAAGAGAGAATGGTGGCTCGGATTAGGGTGAAGACAGTGAATATAAAGTAAATTAGACAGAAGGGAGGTAGTGGGAGGTCTAAGAGAAGAGTATAGAATGACTTGCTCGTGGCTTGATTGTCCACGGTGAGTGAGAGAGAAAACCAGAAAGACACCTGGATTCCCAGCCAGGTTCTAAACTCAGTGCTTTATGTACATTATCCCAGTCAATAAAAATGGTGACCAATTCCTAAGAATCTGCCCAGGCACAGGATAGTGCAATGTCACAAATATGGTCATTAGAGTAAAAGACTATGGGGACTTGAAATCTGGTCCTACTGCTTAATTCATTACTTGATCTTGGCCAACTATGTAAGTTCTCTTTGCCCCTGTTTCTTCATTATATAATGAGATTAATGATTGCACCCATCTACAGGGTTGTTGTGAGGATTATATAAGGTAATATATCGAGAGTATTTAGAAAGGTACCTGGCCATCTATAAGCACTAAATACATATTAGCTATTACTATTATTGTCACATGGCAGGGGCTGGTATGAAGATTTCATGTGTTACCTCATCCATGCAATAGTCCTGAAAAGAAGGTATTATCATCCCCACTGACAGATGGGGACATGAAGCTCTGAGGGTTTTGAGAACATACCAGTGCCACACAGTTAATTTAGTGGCAAACTGAAATCTGTTTTGTCTAGTTCCAAAGTTCATATTCTTCTGTTTTATCAGAATGATTAGCTTCTCTTTGAAGGATCTCCCATGTGAGAGCAAATGATAAAAATGACAACTTAAGTTTCCTCATTAAGCAAATGACTCATCGAACTAGGTGACCTCCCAGAGTGACATTTGTAAAAAAACTCCAGTCAAACATTGACATTTATGTCAAAACAGAACTCATATAACTTATCAAAAAACCATTTCTTTTTCCACGAAACTCAAAGTATTAGGAGGTAGACTTCTTTGAATAAGCAATTTAAACTATGTTCTTCTTAAAAAAATCTGTCAACAGGGCATTCTTGTTCATTTTCAGAGAATATTTCTTTTCCTCTTGCTGCCGACGAATAGTAAAACTATAATGACTTTTTCGTCAGTTCTTTTATGCAAACTTATATTTCAAAATACAATGGAAGTAAATAGTTCACTGGAATCCAATATTTGCCCACGTGTGCATTCTATTTTAGATCAATCCCCGAAGAATAGTTAGAAATAAATGTTTTCACAAATTGTCCCATAATCTTGTGTTCATTAAAATACCAATAGTGATGCCATCCTTTGCAAACCATGGGCAACTTAGGTAGTTTTCATGCAACCTGAGAGAGAAAAGAGTTTGCAGAGCTGGAATCTTTTTCTTCTTTCTCATATACTTTCACACATTCACCAGGTTGTTAAACCATTACAGAACCGTGGCATTGGGTTCTGGAGGTGAGATGGACCCTCAGGAGCATTTGTGTACTCCTTCCTCCTTTTGTGGGGAAAAATCTAAAATCTGGAGACTGTAAGTGACCTTTTCAAGGTTACATAACTAGATGGTGGCGGATGACCAACAAATATGTATGGAGCCCAGTGACGGATAATAGCTCACTAGGGAAGCCAGAAAGGATAAAAGATTTAATTACACTGGCCATTGCCTGTAGAAGTAATGGTTTGTGACTCCTTAGCGGTTTCTGATAACGCTAAAAATCTGGTTGAATTCGCCACCTTAGGGAGAAAAAGGGGGGATGGTTTACTTCTGTGATAGGGACACGCGAGGCCACTTCAATAGAAATTTCAAAGTACTTGTGTTCTAATGTAGAATAATTTAGTACTGAATGGATATATATATTATACATGTTTTTTATCTTTTTATTTCTGTGGGAAATGGAAAAACCTCTCAAAATCAAATATGCTGCATGTGAATTCTCTCTCTTGTAACAACTGATCTTAGGTTCTTCTTTAAAATGATGGCAGCTTGAGGGAAAAATCAAGTCCACTGGGTTCTAGTTACGGCTCGTCAACTTTGGTTGACTTAATCACAATGTGGAAAGCGGGCTCCATGTCAGTCTCCCTCCAAGCATGCATTAGAGAAGAATCTGAGACCTGAATGCGAACACAGGCAAGAATGAGCTTTGAAAGTTTGTTTCACATAAAATAACATAATTTTAAATGGTGTTTTCTTCCTATAATACCATTATATTGGTGCTATTTGAAAATAAATTTAACAGAATACATAATTAGCTGTTAGCTATACTCTAAATCATAAAATTAATGATTTTCTTGTGTTTTTTTTTTTTCTCCCCAGATTAGGCTTGCCAGTTGTGTTATTTCACTGTTGGCATGTTAGAATATAATAGATATTTCATTATTCACAACATAGTAGAATGTGTTATTTCACTGTTTTCTTTTTATTCCCACTATGATCCCCATTAGCACCATCATCATCACCATTCTTTCATGTCATTACTTATAGTGTGCTAGGAACAGGTGGGCAACTTTACATTCATTATCTCTTTTGGGTGCCTGGGTGGCTCAGTTGGTTAAGCATCTGTCTGCCTTCAGCTCAGGTCATGATCACAGCGTCCTGGGATCAAGTCCCAAGTCAGTCGGCTCTCTGCTCAGTGGGGAGCCTGCTTCTCCCTTTCCCTCTGCCTGCCGCTCTCCCTCTCTCTGTCAAATAAATAAATAAATAAATAAATAAAATCTGCATTATCTCTTTTGTTTCGCTCAATATCCTATATTATGGGTATCATAATCACCAGTTTCCTGCCGAGGAAGCTGAGGTGTAGAGGATACGTGACTTGCCCAAGAACACACCTAGGGTAACCAACCATTCCAGTTTGCCCAGTTTGGTCTTCAGGTCATTCCAGATACTAATTGTGTGTATGTATTTTTGCGTGTGTTGGAATCACTCTCTCTCTCTCTCTCGTTTTTTTAATTTCAGAACTCTTGCTCTTATATATTACCTACTAGCCTAGACCTAAAAAGATCATAAAGTATCAGAGGCCAAAGGAAAATAGCATAAAATGAAAAAAACAAGTTGGCTTCTATAGTGATTTTTTTTTTCATTTGGCATGTTAAAGAGCTTGACCTGAAATACTATGTCTGGTGAAGATTTGCCCAAAGTTTTGTTGTTTGCTTTGCCCTGGGTAGGGAAGGCTATTATTATTATTATTATTATTATTATTATTTTTTTATTTTTCTTAAAAGAAAGATGTAGCAGGCTTTTTCCTAGACTGTAAATAATGCCAATTCTGACCTTGGGCTAATTTGAAGGTAATTATCTATATTTATTCAGGGGAACTATATTGATGCAAACCCTATTTTTCCATTTCCTTATAATATCAGCTGGAATGAGCATGTGGCCTTTGCTTTTAGAGAAATGGCTTAATTTAATAACTAATCAAATGGACAGTATTCTTCTAATTAAATGCTTTAATGAAAATGTGTTTGCATAAAATAATTGAGAATAATAACTTATTATACTTATTGAATACTCAGCTAGGGTCAGCATTATATTTTACACAAAATACATGCATTCATTTCCTTAATCCCCAAAAAACAATAGAGATGAGAATGCTACTATCCCCATTTCTCAGATGAGGAAGTAGAAGCACAGAGATGTTAAATAACTGACTTGAGGACACAGAGCTAGAAGTGGTAGTGCTAGGATGTGAACCCAAGCAATAAAGACCATGTCCTTAACCTCTAGGCTAAAACACCTTTCCATCCATTTAGATTAAACTCAAGAAACCAATTGTGGTGGACTGAAAATAGCGCCCCCATATCCGAATCCCTAGAACCGGTGAATGCTACCTTACATGGCAAAAGGGACTCTGCAGATGTGATCAAACTAAGGAGCGCTGAGATGGGGAGACTGTCTAGAATTATCCGGATGAGTCCAGTTCAATCACATGGTCCTTGTACGAGGGAACTCAGAAGAGTCAGAGTCAGAGGAAAGCAATGTGATGACAAGGATGGAAGCAGATTGGAGTAATATGCTTTGGAGCTGGAGAAAGAGACCACAAGCCAAAGAATATAGGCAACCAGTACAGGCTGAAAAAGGCAAGGAAACTGATTTTCCCCTCAGAGCTTCTGGAAGAAACCAATCCTGCCAACACTTTGCCTTCAGCCCAGTTCAAGTGATTTCAGACTTGTACCTCAAGAACTATAAGAGAGTAAATCTGTGTTGTTTTCAGACACCAGTGTTGTGGCAGTTTGTTACAGGAAGCAAACACACATGGCAGTGAGGAAAACAACTGCACAGTAATAATGAATTCTTTGAACTTAGCCGAGAAGCATTTGTGGACAATCAGAACAAGTGGAATATTTTAAAGCAGGAGCCATCTCTCTGGGAATATTCCCTATAGGGTCTAGTCTAAATCAGTTATGGCCTCCGTGTTTCTAGCCTCTGCAAAAGGCCTCAGACACCATTTTCTTGAGACAATTCATTTGATTCAAAACTGGAACTGTAAGTCCCCCCTGTTACACATCAAATATATACATACTTTTGCTTAATTTCTCCTTATGTCTGTGTGTTTGACATGCACCCCTCTTTTGCCATTGGAATGTTCCCTCCTTGGCAGCACATGTTCAAACACCACCTTATCATGTACTAGTTGTATAAGTAAAGACTCTGTGTTAATAACCGCTCTATGTAAGAAAACGCTGTGTGCCTCAGTTCCATCATTGCTACCAGGGATCATAAGAGCACCCACCCTGACAACCTTCAGGAGTGGTTGTGAGGATCAAACATCCTAGCACATTAAAGCCCTTAGGAAGCGCCAGTACCTGCTCCGTGCTCAGTGTTAGTTTCACGATGACCTCTGAGCCCCCTCTTTCACTGGCTTCCCCCCCATAGCCAACCAGGATGTTCAATTCTTTCCACAGATGGAAACAAATCATAAGCCCACCTGTTGAGAGTTGACATTCTCCCTCTCTCCTTCTGTCTGCTGCCAAATTAGAGCCACACTGGCTGCCCCCATGCACCATCTGCCCATCTCAGCCTGTGAGATCCTTTCTGCCTCTTTTTTTTTTTTTAAAGATTTTATTTATTTATTTGACACAGAGATCGAGAGAGAGGGAGAGAGCAAGCACAAGCAGAGGGAGTGGCAGGCAGGGGAGAAATAGGCTCCCCGCTGAGCAAGGAGACCAATGTGGGGCTCGATCCCAGGACTGGGATCATGACCTGAGCCGAAGGCAGACACTTAACTGACTGAGCCACCCAGGTGCCCCTCCTTTCTGCCTCTTGACAGAATCTAGTCCCTACATAGAATTTTCTATGGCATTTCCATGATTGGCAACACCTACTTTGATCATTCTCTATCAGGCTTTCATAACACTCTCTCCCTAAGTATCCATTTCTTCTCTCAAATTGCTGATTCCTCTAGATTGGTGGTTCTCAATGGAGGGCGATTTTTGCTCCCCGCCCTCCTCCCACCCACTGCTATGGGACATTTGGCAATGTCTGGAGACATTTTTCATTGTCAAAAACTTGGGGGAGTGGGTGCCACTAGTATCTAGTGTGAGGAGGCCAGGGATGCTGCTAAATAAACATCCTACAATGCATAGGACATCCCCCCAAAACAAATAATTATCTGGCCCAAAATGTGAATTGTGCCAAAGTGAAGAAATCTGCTCTAAATAAACCAATTCTCCAAGATCTGGCTTTGCCTGTCATTGTGTATGTGTGTGTGTATGCGTATGTGTGTGTGCAATATGCCTTTGTGCAAACAGCTCTTCTAGACCCACTCAGGCTCAATTCCACAGTTCACACAATCTGCAAGGCATCACCATACCTCCATCTGTTTGCCCACTCTGTTCTGTGTCCCAGGAAGTTGCGGATACAGACTACATCAACAGGGCTCCCTTGCCCTTGGGCCTCCAGCTGGCTTCAGCAACAGAGATTGCAGGGATGAAGGGTGAGATCAAGGTAAATATTCTCTTTCCTCCTTTCCTAGAAAGTTGCCTTGGGCTGTGAGTTTTCTTTAACTAGAAGTCACTTACTGCAATATGGCTGTCTCTACAGGACTCTCCTTCTAGGTTCAGGTAATTGGGTTTTTTGTTTTTCTTTTTCTTTTTTGGTCCCTTGTGCATTCAGGTTTAGCACGGTATAAATCAGTTGCTAAGGCCCAGTTACTGCACTATCCCTTGTAGCCGCTATACTCAAATATTCGGAAACAATTCCTTTATAAATAAATGCTTCTTGAATTATCTGCTTCTACGTAGGTCATATATTTTCTGCTGTGGTATACTTTCCATCCATTGTCATTTCCCTATATGCATGACAGAACCAACAACTTTCTGGTGACCCAAATCCAAAAATTTACCATCTCCTACTCTCTTAAGCACTATATCCAATCAATTGTTAAGTCCCATGGAACTTTCTTCCATATATTTCTTACTTAAACTTCCTCCTGACCCTTTCCTACTGGCTGTTGCCCTAGTTCAATCTATCATTTCTTATTGCTATAATGATGTCCACATTTTTTTCAGGTATCCAATTTCTTCTCTATTTTTTCCAACTTCCAAAGCCAATACCATCACCCCTTGCAAGCTTCCAGGATTCTCTGGGAGCTAGAAGTGAACTCTCCCCTTTTACAAATCTCATTCTATGCCATATACTTCATATGTCACTTTCATTGTTCTGTTTTAACCATAAAACTGTCTTTTATTTTTATTAAAATTAAGTTCCTCAAGGGCAGAATTGTGCTTTTTCATATATGTTACTCCCAAAGTACTTGATATTGTCTTCCATACAGAAGGCCACAGTAAGTACTTCTTAAATGGAACAATAATTTTACTGCCCCACTTTATGGTTGGTAAGGATAACAAATTTGGGACACCTGGGTGGCTCAGTTGGTTAGGTGACTAACAAATTTTCACAATTCCTGTGCTAGTTTCATGGCCTTTCAGAGTTACATCTTTTTATTTATTTTTGAGTAAGGAAGACGAGCATATTCTTTTGCAGCAAAAGCTTCAAGAGCATTCTAAATGCTAGGAAAATAAATAGTAGCATCAAATAATCCCATGGACTCAGAGTTAATTCACACTGTCCCCAAATAAAGTCTCTCTGAAAACTTACCTGATTTCTCTTCCAGCAGAATTTCCATAATCAAGTTATCACTGTCTAAACAGAAAGACAGCAAAGCAAAGACCTTCCTCTACCACTTCATAAAAAGTAAATACTGACCTCTTAAGCACTTTAGCTAATCCTGAGGATATTTATTTTGTGTGTCAATGTGACATAACAGAACTTTAGAACACTGACCAAAACACATGACCATTAATTAACTGTATGATCTAGGATGAATTTCTGAACCTCATTTCTTTAACTGTATAATGGGGATAAAAATAACATAGTTCATATGAGGATGAATAAACAAAGAAATATATATATTTCTTAATATATAATATATTATTATAAAGGTAATTCATAATTAGTATATTACTGTATTATTGTTTTATATATAATTATTAATTATTAAACTTATTAATAATATATTTTAAAATATATAATATTTAATTATATAATATATAATAATACATAATATATAACTGCTTTAACAACTGCGAATAGTATATAAAACATTGCTTAATTATCCCAGTAGCTTCCATACCAACTCGTCTCAATGAATGAAAAAATAGCAGCAAGTTTCTGGCTGTTGAAGTTCTAAATGACACACCATTTAATGAAACACACCTGAATGACAATGAGTAGTGATGTCTTCCCTAGTCAGTCGTGTCAAGATGAATCCATTCAAACTGATAAAGCATCCATGCCTCTAGAATTCTCTTCATGTGTACAGAGAATAAGATGGGAATTGTAAGCACTCTTCCTAAATGAGTCCAAACTATTCTGTTCTATACCCTGGAATTGAAATGGAATACCAGGTAATATTTCAAGGGCATATTCTTGATTATTTTGAAACTGTAATTACTAAGTCTCCTCAAATTCCTTGTAGTATATATAGAACCACTAAACAAAATAGTTCCATTTTATTTCTGGTCACGAGACCTCTAATATGTAAATAAAGGTTTATTTAGTAAGTAAAACACATGTAAAGCACTAAATATAATAGAAAGTGCTATCGTTATGCTAAATCACCTATACATTTACTTTACCCAGATTCAACCCTATGCTTAGGGAAGAGAGGAAAGGGAGGAGTCAGGGGAAAGGAAGGAGGAATAGGGGAGCGTGGATGGTGGCAGATTGTATTTTCCAAAGATGGCTGCATTAACACCCCCCAGCCCACATGTTCTTCTGCACTGTGACCCCAATCAAGAAGAGAAGCCTATTTCTGCATCTTCTTGAATCGAGGTGGGCCCTGTGACTGCTTTGACCAGGAAAGCTCAGTAGATGGGACACTATGCTACTCCCCTTAACTAGCCTGGCACTTTCTGTGTCCTGCTCCTTAAAATGTTCACGGTAGGCAAAACTAGATGCCACGTAAGAGGTCCTATTACCCTGAGACTGCCATTCTGTGAGGAAGCCCAAACAGGGCATGTGAAGAGGTTGTGTGGAGAAATATGTTCCAGCCATCCCAGACATGTGAGTGAGAATACCATCTCGAGTATCCAGTTCAATTTGGCCTTTGGATGACATCAGCCCCAGAAACCTTCTAACTGCAACTGCATGAAAGACACTAAGTGAGAACCTCCCTGCTGAGCCCGGTCAACCCACAGAATTGTGAGATATAAAGCTGCATTACTTTAAGCTCCTAAATTCTGAGATGATTTATGACATAGTAATCGATATTTGGACCCAAGAAGAGGAGGAGTGGGGGAGGAGAAATAAGTAATTTAGCTACGTTATCGCCTTTTTGCCTATTAGCGTCAGTTGGAGTTTGCAGCTCAATCTGCATGGGCTAGGGGATCTTGATTAACTGTTTCAGTGGTACTTAGCTCCTAAGCACCTTTCATACTGTGAGCATCTCATAATACATCAAGAATAACCTAAGAATACTTAAAGACACTGTTTTGCTTTTATTTTAGTTTTAGTTTTTTGTTTTTGTTTTTTTTATACAACATGGCTATGAATACAACCCCATCATTTTATCTGGGGTTCAACTGAAGAAACAGCCTCCCCTACATAGCTCTGCTGAACCTATTGAGAAATGTAGATCTCCAATACAGAGCCTCCTAAAAGACTTGCAAGGTTCATTTTGACTTAACATGGCTTTCACCTTATAGGCTGACTTTAGAATTTAATAGCCATATATACTATATATTGTGACAATGATAATGACATTATTGATGAATATATGATAATGATGGTGATGATGACCATGATGATGAAGGAGGAGGAGGAGGAGAAGACAAGGACTGTATGTCAACAGAAGAGTAGATTTAATTTATAAATATGTTCTTGTTACCTTTTGAGATCTGAACATTAATGGTTGTTAATGAAGCCAAAATTCATTTATTTTTAAAAGATTTCTATGCTTCCAGTGAACAAAGTATCATTTCATTCTTAGCAGACCCATCACCTAAAATGAAAAAAACTGATCCTTATCCAGCTGAATCTAATATAAATGAGTAAAACTCTTTAAGACTTCAAAAATAAAAGGTGTAGATTCAAGTTAAAAGCAACTTTTACCAGGCCAAATCCTTTCAAGTTTTCTTTAGGAAAAAAAAAAAATCAAAGGCACCAACATCCTAAGAAATTATCTTCCACAGTCAATGATCATTAATGTCTTTATATATTTTTCTTACTATTACATGGAGACTCAATGTCTTGCTAAATGTTATGAAAATATAAACTGGAGTTCCTGTCTACTCAACAGAACTGTAAGTTCCTGTGTTTGTAAAATGTCTTACTCTCCTTCTGAGACTACTGGTATCGGTATAGTTGTGGGTAAAAGTCATTTCATGAAATCTCTGCTGAATGAATGCCTCTTGTTTCTATTAAGCATTTCAATTGTTTTAATTTTTATGACCAAAGTTTGTTAGAGGAAAAAATAACCAGAACATATAGACTTTAAAAAAAAAAAAGCCATCAAATCATTAATAACCCCAAACACCCTTGATTCTATTGCTATCTGGTGTTTGCAGACCACATGCTTTTCTATTCCTGTAGAGATTTTTTTTTTTTAATATTTTATTTATTCATTCGAGACACAGAGATACAGAGAGAGAGAGAGAGAGAGAGCACGAGCAGGGGAGAGGCAGAGGGAGAAGCAGGCTCCACGCTGAGCCAGGAGCCAGACGTGGGGCTCGATCCCAGGACCCTGGGATCATGACCTGAGCCGAAGGCAGACGCTTAACCATCTGAGCCACCTAGGTGCCCCGAGATTTTTTTTTTTTTTTTAAACTGAAGATGTGTGTTATAATTTTGTAACCTGATTTTCTGGCTGAATGGCTCTAAGGTGATCTACACTTGCATCTAGGTTTCATTCTCAAATCCCTCTCTTTTGACATATATTCACCCTTAGACATAACATATCTATTAGCAAAAGTCATTTCACAGCTTACACTGAAGACGATACTTAGTTCTTTTGAAAAGAGGTTAAGTAATACATAGTCAGTCCTAAAGCTCTCTCTGACAAAGTGAGAAAATAAATACGTTTTTTAGTACAGTGAAAAACAAAAACAGAATTTGAATGCCAGGGCTAAAAGTAGCAGATCTGAAAAGGCAAAGGATGAGGATGGCCAATAAAGGGCAATAAATATCTTGAGCTGTAGTCCCCAATGAACAGTACCAACATGATCTAGTACTTTCTAAAAATGCAAATTCTTGGGCCAATCCAGATTTACTGAATCATAAACTCTGCCGGTGAAGCCCAGCAATCTATGCATTAACAAGCCCTTCCAGTGAGCAATTCTGCGTCACACTGCCCTAAGGAAATAGTTGAAGTCTGAGTAACACTGCAGTAAGCAAATAGTTAGGAGAACCACAGTCCAAGTTGCCCCTTAGAATCTTTGGTGGGCCTTTACAACACATTGATGACCTACCCCAGCCCAAGTAATTTAGAGGATCCCCTGGGTTGGTAGCTGACCATCTTTATTTTTTACAAGCTTCCTAGATGATGCTAATCAATAACCAGGACTGAGAACTGTTGTTCTAACACATGTATCCACCAACAAATTGAGAGATGAGTCCAGAAGGAACTTGGCTGAGAACTTCAGTATGTTTGGCCATAGTAGCTGCATGATAGTACACACATTTAAAAGGAGTATCACTTACTTTGCTTTACTTCACTAGGTCTATATGTTAATGCGAGATGAGCAATGCTTTTAAATATTATTCAGAAATAAATATTATTATCAACTAATATGTACTTTGGTCTATGACATAAATTTAAAAATTTTATACACAGGGAAAACTGATGATTGCAATTATGTTTGGTAAGCACCTTACCTGCCTGGGACTTCCATATAATAACTTAGGACACAGGTGTCAAAGGCCACCGAGCATAAAAGTAACAGTCCTATTCCCTTAATAAGGCTAGGAAATATCATAGTACAACAGTATAAACAATAAGGCAATAGCTTACAGTTACCATATATATCATCCTTGTAAGGTGGGTACTCTAATATTCATTGGACAGTAGTAATTACTATTTATAATGAGGACCCTAAGTTATTAGGAACATTAAGTTTGTTCAAAATATTTTGCTTCAGAATAAACAAAATAGTCAAAGACTTCTCTTACAGAACTCAAAAACCACTAGCATAGAAGAAAAATGGATAAGAAAACAAGAAATGGAATATGCAAATGTTTGTTCTTTTTTCCTAAGCAGGACACAATCACTGATTACCTCAGAAAAAATAATTTTATTGAAATCCAATTTATAAAGAATTTCTGTTCGGGGCACCTGGGTGGCTCAGTTGGTTAAGTGTCTGACTGGCTCAGGTCATTGTCTTGGGGTCCTGGGATGGAGTCCCAAGTTGGGCTCTGTGCTCAGCAGGGAGTCTGCTTGTCTCTCTCCTTCTGCCCCTCCCTCGGCCCATGCTCTCTCTCTCTCTCTAAAATAAATAAAATCTTTAAAAAAAATTTTAAAAGAAAAGAAATGTTCATCAGAAGTTAACATTAAGAGAGGTAAAAGGCAAGATACAGACTAAGGAGATGATAATATTCATAGTCTGCATCTGACATTGGACTCACATCCAAAGCATAAAAGAACTATCACAAATCATTGAGGAAAAAAACAAAACAAAAACAAAAACAGCAACCTGATCCTAAATTGGGCAAAAGACTTGAAGAAGCACTCATAAGAAGAGATCTAAATGACTGATAAACATGAAAAAGTATTCAATAGTATTCTTAATGAAATCCAAATTAAAACCACAGTGAGATTCTAATACACTCCCACTAGCATGCTCAAAATTCTATGTTTATGCCTACACTATGGCCTAGCAGTTCAACTCCTGATACATACCCAAGATGAGTGAATGCCATTGTTTACCCGAAAACAGGGTCAAGAATATCCTTAGCAGTTTTATTCATAATAGCTAACTTATGAGTGGGAAAAACTCAAATGCCTATCAACAGAAGAATGGATAAACAAATACTAGCATATATATAAAATGGAATACTACACTTTGATTTTTAAAATGAACTACTTGAATATGCAGCAAAAGGAATAAATTTAAAAATGTTTTGTTGAGCAAAAGAGTCCAGATGCAAAAAAGGACATACCGTTTGAGTCCATGCATATGAAGAACAGGCAAAACTAATGGATGGTGAACAAGTTTAGAATAAGAATAAGCATTGCCTTGCATGAAGGAGAAGATGAAATGAGAAGGTGATGAAGGTGCATTCTGGGATGTTGGACATATTCTATATCTTAATCAGAGGTGGTTACATAAGTACATACTGATTAAGATTAGTGCCCTGTATGCTATGCTATAACAATTAAAATTAAGATAAAGGAGATAAGAACAAGCATAATCAATCCATCTTCAAAAAGGCAGCATTTAAAATAATTCCATCACCAGCAGCTTTATTGCTTATGGAATTAAAAACCAGTTATCCAAAAAAAGATCTCATCAGGATTTTGTCTCATTATTTGCCCATGAAAAACAACTTGTTAGTTTTCTCAAGTTCTTAATAATGAGGAATTATATATATATATATGTAGATATAGATAGATATAAATATATATATCTTCCATCTCCCTTGACTATTCATATAAACATACTCCATCTGAAAAGAGGTCATATTTAACCTCACCATAATTCCCTCTCTAGTTTTTGGATGTTAAAATGTGTCAGAGTAGGATGGCAATAGCCATGCCTCCAGTTACTTTATAATGATGAGGCAAAAGGAGACTCTTTTAAATTCTGGGTATGCACAGTTCTATATTGAATAAAATTTATCACCTCTGTAATCAAGTTCTTAGTGTATATGCATATATAAATGAATGTTGAATATATAACTTTAAATATTGATGTTGCTCCTCTTAGACTGGTCAAGGCAGAAGAGGGTAGAACATCATTCCCTTAAATTGACACCAGCTGCTTCTTAACAATCACCATGTGCATTCTTATCTTGCTGGCCAATCAAAAGCAGACTCCTTAAAAGCAAACATCTGCTGCCCATTTATAGTAATTTCTACATGAAAACAGGTTTATTAAAAACAACTTAAGCTTTGCCAACACCAAACACGTGCTTCCAGAAAAATTTCTGCCTCAATTGTACTATGATTTGTAACTCCATATACCCAAAACCTTAAAAAAAAGAAAAAAAAAATTTTCATAATGTCTTTCCTTCAAAGGGCTTCACAAACATAGTTTTTCATTCTGTGCTTATTCTCCCCTTACCTGTTTGAATGTGTGGCATCCATGTGTGTCCTCTTCAGAAGGCAGAGCACACTCATCTTGGGGGAAAATAACACCAAATCTACCACCTTCCCATTTTAAGTTGAGCATGATTTTAGAAATAACCCTAAAGTATAGCATATTGGTTATGGAAGCCAGGCTGCTTGGGTTTAAGAGTTAAAAAATAACTCAATAAATCAATAAATGTTATTATTTCTGTTGTTGTTGCTATTACTATATTACATAACAAAGCAGATAGCTATCACTCAGAGTCCAAAGATGCTGGCTGGCATCTTTAAGCCTGTATATTTTAGTTATATAAAATCAGAAGGAAATTGGAGAGACTAAAGTTGTAATTCAGAGTGTTTGCTATTCTAAAGTACTCGGACAGAATGAATAATTCAATTAAAATAAATGCAACATGCCATTTATATCTCACTGACATTTTGAAG